>NW_020173215.1:11643422-11678193 GCF_003031525.2 Neophocaena asiaeorientalis asiaeorientalis
ATATTATTTTTCCTCATCCTATAGTTGTATAGTCAGAACATCAAATAAAGTGTGGGAGAAGGGCATTTTTGCAGTGGTCTTTGCAACATTCTAGTTACAGTTTGTATTCCATAAAACATTCTTGTAATAGAAAGCAGTTATAGTGAAATTTTAAAAGTACAACTTTTCCTATCCTTTTCCATGGCTAGATTTCATAACCTTTCACAAATAACCAATTACAACTTTATATAGACAGCAGGATGAAAAAAATATATTTATTGCCTTAAGTTAAAATTTATCTTCTAAATAAACCACTCCTAAAATACATAGTGCTTTTTTTATAAAAACATCTTTATTGGAGTATAATTGTTTCACAATGATGTGTTAGTTTCTGCTTTATAACAAAGTGAATCAGCTATCCATATACATATATCACATCTCCTCCCTCTTGCATCTCCCTCCCACCCTCCCTATCCCACCCCTCTAGGTGGTAACAAAGCACAGAGCTGATATCCCAGTGCTATGCGACTTCTTCACACTAGCTATCTGTTTTACAACTGGTAGTGTATATATGTACATGCCACTCTCTCACATCGTCCCAGCTTACCCATCCCCTCCCCGTGTCCTCAAGTCTATTATCTACTTCTGCGTCTTTATTCCTGTCCTGCCCCTAGGTTCTTCAGCATCTTTTTTTTTTTAGATTCCATATATAGGGTATTTGTTTTTCTCTTTCTGACTTACTTCACTCTGTATGACAGACTTTAAGTCCATCCACCTCACTACAAATAACAGTTTTGTTTCTTTTAATGGCTGAGTAATATTCCATTGTATATGTGTGCCACATCTGCTTTATCTATTCACCTGTCGATGGACACATAGGTTGCTTCCATGTCCTGGCTGTTGTAAATAGAGCTACAATGAACATTGTAGTACATGACTCTTTTTGAATTATGGTTTTCTCAGGGTGATGTCTCATGATCCTTTGTATTTCTGCAGTGTCAGTTGTTATTTCTCCTTTTTCATTTCTAATTCTATTGATTTGATCTTCTTCCATTTTTTCTTGGTGAGTGTGGCTAGTGGTTTATCAATTTTGTTTATCTTCTCAAAGAACCAGTTTTTAGTTTTATTGATCTTAGCTATTGTTTCCTTCATTTCTTTTTCATTTATTTCTGATCTGATCTTTATGATTTCTTTCCTTCTGCTAACTTTGGGGGATTTTTTTTGGTTGTTCTTCTTTCTCTAATTGCTTTATGTTAGGTTTATTTGAGATGTTTCTTGTTTCTTGAGGTAGGATTGTATTGCTATAAACTTCCCTCTTAGGACTGCTTTTGCTGCATCCCATAGGTTTTGGGTCATTGTGTTTTCATTGTCATTTGTTTCTAGGTATTTTTTGATTTCCTCTTTGATTTCTTCAATGATCTCATAGTTATTTAGTAGTGTACTGTTTAGCCTCCATGTATTTGTATTTTTTACAGATTTATTTCCTGTAATTGATATCTAGTCTCATAGCATTGTGGTTGGAAAAGATACTTGATAAGATTTCAATTTTATTAAATTTACCAAAGGTTGATTTGTGACCCAAGATATGATCTATCCTGGAGAATGTTCCATGAGCACTTGAAAAGAAAGTGTATTCTGTTGTTTTTGGATAGAATGTCCTATAAATATCAATTAACTCCATCTTGTTTAATGTATCACTTAAAGCTTATGTTTCCTTATTTATTTTCATTTTGGTTGATCTGTCCATTGGTGAAAGTGGGGTGTTGAAGTCCCCTACTATGATTGTGTTACTGTTGATTTCCCCTTTTATGGCTGTTAGCATTACCTTATATATTGTGATGCTGCTATGTTGGGTGCATATATATTTATAATTGTTATATCTTCTTCTTGGATTGATCCCTTGATCATTATTTCATGTCCTTCCTTTTCTCTGGTAACATTCTTTATTTTAAAGTCTATTTTATCTGATTATTGTTACTCCAGCTTTCTTTTGATTTCCATATGCATGGAATATCCTTTTCCATAACCTCAGTTTCAGTGTGTATGTGTCCCTAGGTCTGAAGTGGGTCTCCTGTAGACAGCATGTATACAGGTCTTGTTTTGTATCCATTCAGATAGTCTGTGTCTTTTGGTTGGAGCATTTAATCCATTTACATTTAAGTAGTTAATATGTATGTTCCTATTACCATTTTCTTAACTGTTTTGGGTTTGTTATTGTAGGTCCCTTCCTTCTCTTGTGTTTCCCTGCCTAGAGAAGTTCCTTTAGCATTCGTTGTAAAGTTGGCTTGGTGTTGCTGAACTCTCTCAGCTTTTGCTTGTCTGTAAAGGTTTTAATTTCTCCTTCAAATCTGAATGAGATCCTTGCTGGGTAGAGTAATCTTGGTGGTAGGCTTATCCCTTTCAACAGTTTAAATATGTCCTGCTACTCCCTTCTGGCTTGCAGACTTTCTGCTGAAAGATCAGCTCTTAACCTTATGGGGATTCCCTTGTATGTTATTTGTGGTTTTTCCCCTGCTGCTTTTAATGTTTTTTCTTTGTATTTTTCTTTGTATTTAATTTTTGATAGTTTGATTAATATGTGTCTTGGCATGTTTCTCCTTAGATTTATCCTGTATGGGACTCTCTGTGCTTCCTGGACTTGACTGAATATTTCCTTTCCCATATTAGGGAAGTTTTCAACTATAATCTCTTCAAATATTTTCTCAGTCCCTTTCTTTTTCTCTTCTTCTTCTGGGACCCCTATAATTTGAATGTTGGTGTGTTTAATATTGTCTCAGAGGTCTCTGAGACTGTCGTCAATTCCTTTCATTCTTTTTTCTTTATTCTGCTCTGTGGTGGTTATTTCTACTATCTTATCTTCCAGGTCACTTATCCGTTCTTCAGCCTCAGTTATTCTGCTCTTGATTCCTTCTAGAGAATTTTTAATTTCATTTATTGTGTTGTTCATCATTGTTTGTTTGCTCTTTAGTTCTTCTAGGTCCTTGTTAAACGTTTCTTCTATTTTCTCCATTGTATTTCTAAGATTTTGGATCATCTTTACTCTGAATCGTTATTCAGGTAGATTGCCTATTTCCTCTTCATTGGTCTGGTGCATTTTTACCTTGCTCCTTCATCTTCTGTGTGTTTCTCGGTCTTCTCATTTTGCTTAACTTACTGTGTTTGGGGTCTCCTTTTTATAGGCTACATGTTCGTAGCTCCCATTGTTTTTGGTGTCTGCCCCCAGTGGCTAAGGTTGGTTCAGTGGGTTGTGTTGGCTTCCTGGTGAAGGGGACTGGTGCCTGTGTTCTGGTGGTTGAGGCTGGATCTTGTCTTTCTGGTGGGCTGGACCATGTCTGGTGGTGTGATTTGGGGTGTCTGTGAACTTACTATGATTTTAGGCAGCCTCTCTGCTAATGGGTGGGGTTGTGTTCCTGTCTTGCTAGTTGTTTGGCATGAGTTGTCAAGCACTGTAACTTGCTGGTCATTGAATGGAGCTGGGTCTTAGCGTTGAGACAGAGATCTCTGGGAGAGCTCTCACTGATTGATATTACAAGGGGCTGGGAGGTCTCTGTTGGATGAATGTCTTGAACTCGGCTCTCCCACCTCAGAGTCTCAGGCCTGATACCTGACCAGAGCACCAAGACCCTGTCAGCCACACGGCTCAGAAGAAAAGGGAGAGGAAAAATGGAAGAAAGAAAAATAATTAAAATAAAAAAGAATTCTTTAAAATAAATTAAAAAGTAATTGAGAAAAAGGAAAGAAGAGAGCAGCCACCAAAAAACAAATCCACCATTGATAACAAGTGCTAAAAACTATACTAAAATAGAAAAAAAAAAAAAAAAACAAAAAAAAAAAAAAAAACAAAAAAAAAAAAAAAAAGGACAGACAGAACCCTAGGACAAATGGTAATAGCAAAGCTATACAGACAAAATCACACAAAGCAGCATACAGACTCACAAAAAGAGAAAAGGGAAAAATAATATATATATAAAAGGAAGAGAGCAATGAAATCAATAAACAAATCTACCAATGATAATAAGTTCTAAATACTAAACTAAGATAAACATAAGACCAGAAACAAATTAGATGCAGAAAGCAAACCCCAAGTCTACAGTTGCTCTCAAAGTCCACTGCCTCAATTTTGGGATGATTCGTTGTCTATTCAGGTATTCCAGAGATGCAGGGTACATCAAGTTGACTGTGGAGATTTAATCTGCTGTTTCTGAGGCTGCTGAGAGAGATTTCCCTTTCTCTTCTTTATTCGCACAGCTCCTGGGGTTCAGCTTTGGATTTGGCCCTGCTTCTGCATGTAGGTTGCCTGGGGGCGTCTTTTGGGAAGTCTGAGGTCTTCTGCTAGCATTCAGTAGGTGTTCTGTAGGAGTTGTTCTGCATGTAGATGTATTTCTGATGTATTTGTGGAGAGGAAGGTGATCTCCACGTCTTACTCCTCTGCCATCTTGAAGGTCTCCTGCCTTCTTTGATGAGAGCCTTTCATTCCCCTCCCCTTCTAGGAGTCGTGAACTTCGGAACCTTTGCCTCCAACATCCATTCCCTTTAACTCTCAGACATAGTGCTTTGATCTTATTGAATTATATGCATTTAAATGTGGACTCTGAGTAGCAGCCAAAGCTTTGTGGGAAATCTTTCCACTAATAAACAAACATAGCCTGAAAGCTCAGTCAACTACAGTAGCTTTATTTGTTTTGTTTTTTTCTCTAAGGTGAGGTTTTAATAGATACTTTTCAGTATATTGACTTTCAGATAATAATGCCTTTATTTCAGAGTGTTAACATGATGGAGTCAAAGAAAGACAGAAGTAAAAATTAAAAAATTTTGGCAAAATCACAACATAAATTATTTAGCCTCAGAACTCCTATTTAATTTTGTTGGATTTTTCCCCCCTGAACAATGTAAATCATCCACCAAATGAGAATGCTCTCTTTCTTTTTTTTTTCTTTTTCTATCATTACAGTTTATTTTAATCCAGCTGTTCATGTCTTCCTATGGGACAAACAATAACCAACAATTAAATGTAGATGTTTTGAGAAAAGAGTACCCCAGTTCTTCCTAGTGACTTGAAGGAAATAGAAAGGAAGGAGAAAAAAGTGAAACCTAAATATACTACCTGCTTAGTGAAGTATGAGATCTTTCCTTGAGCATAAAAATTAGGGTCTGCTTTCTATTAAGGATGTGATTCACTTGGATAAGTAAAAGGGGTCTTCTTGTTAGTTTGTTTTATAAGGAGAAAATTAAACAACAGTAATGGGAAAGTATATGTATTCAGTTAAAGAAAAGAAGGAAGGAAGGAAGAGGAAAGTAGGAAGAGAAATGGGGGGAGGGAGAGAGAGAGGGGCAAGAAAATAAAGAGGAGGGACTGTGGCAAAGAAAGAAGGAAGGGAAAGAAAAGAGAGAGAAAGAAAGAAAGAAAGAAAGAGAAAGAAAAAAAGGAAGGAAGGAAGAGGAGAGGAGGAAGAGAGAAGGGAGGGAGGGAGAGAGAGGGGCAAGAAAAGAAAGGGGAGGAAGTGGGGCAAAGAAAGAAGGAAGGGAAAGAAAAAGAGAGAAAGAAAGAAGAAAAAAGCAAGGAAGGAAAGGAAGGAAGGAAGGAAGAAAGGAAGGAAGGAAGGAAGAGGAGGGAGGGAGGGAAGGAAAGAGAAAAAACTACACTTGCATCAATAAAAATAATTCGGCCTAAATATTTTAACCTCTAAAATGCAAAACAGTTCTGCTCTCATACTAACCAACCACAAACAGAAGAGCTTCTTCTTACACAGTAATTTTTTGATTGAGAAGTTAAAAATATTTTATGCCAATTATCTATTATAATAAAAATGTTTCCTTTTTTTGTATTTCATTTTTATTCATCTATACGCAAGCAGTAGATGAATATGACACATTCATGTATCTACATTGAACACACTTTTATAATTACCCAAGTAGATAACTTAACACATACTCTTGAAGCATCAACTTAAAAAAAGATCAACCTAACCCACATTTTAAATTTCCTCAAAAAGTTCTTATTTACTTATTCAGAATAATCAAGTGAATTGATAAAATTAACTTCACAACACAAAATGTTATATATGAATTTGCTTTTTAGTGAAAACAGACAAACATAACATATACAAAGACAGGGAAAATAGAGCATTGTAAAATACTATGGCCTTGCTTGCCCAATTTAGCTTTACTACTGCCTAAACCTAGAGTTAAGACAGAGTTAAATGGGATTTCTTAGCAATATATTCATTGAGAATCTGTAAAACTGTTGGTGTGTTAATGGATACTGTATTACAGAGAGCATTACTGATGTCTACAGGTTTTGAATAATTCTTTAAAATGGTGAATCCATGTGTTGTAATCAGTTATGCAACAGAATTCAACTCAATATTCTATCTATTAATTTCTTTGCCCATTTTTATACCTGTTGTGTATAGTCGATATAATTAGAGTTTTAATGTTTGCAAGTGAAAGTCTTGTATTATTACTAATCTATCTCAAAAATTGTCTTGTATATGTATTGTTTCTTCTCAATAACTTAAGAAACACAGATTCCAAAATGTTTCTATTTTTTAAATTTAAACAAATTATATTTTACTGTTTTTTTTCTATAATGAGAATCATTTCTTTTTCTAAATTATTAATATTTCTTTAATTTTCCCAGTACTATTTTATAAATCATTTAAACTAAGAGGTAGAATGTAATGACAAAAATTTACAAGTTGTAATCAGACTCATATGAGTTCAAATATCAATTTTACTATTTATTGGAGTATAGTTGATTTACAATGTTGTGTTAGTTTCTGCTATACAGCAAACTGAATGTTATACAAGGTGCTCTTATTTCTTCTCTGAGACAGAAGGTACAATCCATCAGCATCCTCTTCAAGGTGGTGTCTTTAAGAAACAAGCTACAGTCCTGCTGCTGCAACTGCTTTTATAGCTGAAAAATTTTCACCATCTTTCTTCTCCCTTACGTATTCTAGATTTCTCTTACCCTTGGGCAGCACTTTGATCAGGCAGCTGTGCTTATATGGTGAGATGACTACTATGGTCTGAATCTTTTGTTCCCCCCAAATTCATATTTTGAAACCTAATGACCAATGAGATGGTTTTGGAGGTGGGGCCTTTAGGAGGTGATTAGGTTATGAGAATGGAGTCTTGATCAGTGGAATTAATGCCTTTATAAAGGAGACCCTAGATAGCTCCTTTGCTCCTTCTACCATGTGAGAACACAGTGAAACCAGAGGTGGGCCCTCACTGGACACTAAATCTGCTGGTGCCTCGATCTTGGACTTCCCAGCCTCCAGAATTGTGAGAGATAAACTTTTATTGTGTATAAATTACACAGTCTGTGGTATTTTGTTATGGCTGTGCAAATGGGCTAAGTCAGGGACTCACAGATCCATGCTCCAGGCATCTGAGTCTTAGTTGTTTTGCCTTTCTTATCACAATTGTTTTCTATTATCACAGGACATATATACACCATGCTAACAGGTGTCCAGTGAATTCCATAGGTTCCATATACTTTTCTTTCTGCTATGATTTTATAATGGCAATTACAGTTTCTCGTGGTAATCAGGATCTATTACCACTGACAGCAAATTAACTCCTTCCTTTGCCCCCTGATCCATAGCCTAAAGAGCATAAAGTGACCAGTGGGGAGTGGCAGCTCCAATTCATTGGGATGCTTGCTGTGTCCCCTGTGTCCTCTCTGTTCTCCATGAGCTAGGACCTTTAACCCAGTTTTCAAGATGGAATGAATAATTTATTATCATGCATGTAGATTATTTGTAATGATGGTGAGAGAGGAGCCATTTTTATTTTCACCTTTTCTTCTGATCCCATGTTTTGTAGGTATTAAGTATACAGTACAACATAGTGGAATATTGCTTAATTCGTTGAATTGTAGATGACATTGTTTATAAGAGGCTTATTTTTTCATTGTTTTATTTATTTACTGAAGTATAGATGATTTACAACGTTGTATTGGTTTCTGGTGTACGGCAAAGTGATTCAGTTATACATATTAAGAGGCTTATTTTTTATGTGTTACCAAAACGTAAAATTAAATTGCCAATTAAACTACTACACAGCATTTTCAAATCATGCAGATTTTCTTAAGTCATTTTGTACCTCCTGAATGAGCTTTTTAAAACTAACCGTATTTCATGAAATCTAAGACAAAGCATTATTTTATGTAACATCAGGGGAAACACCTTGCAAATATAAATTTAATATTCATTATAAATGACATCCTTATTCCAAATATGATATAAAGTGAAAAAATATGACTCTAACAACTGATAATATAAAATAAAGTGGGAAGGGGAATGATAACACCTAATGCTGAGGGAGAAGTATTTTAATGCACTAAGTAGAAATGTGAAGGATTTCCCACCTTCTTGAGAAATCAAACAGTCAGTGTCCATTAAAGTGTAAGTGCTCATGCTCTCAGACACAACATTTTCAGTCCTGGGGCTATACTAGATAAAAATAGAAATTATACTTGAAAAACTTTATAGTAGATAATATTTACTATAGAGCTGCTTATAGTACCAAAACTATCCACAACATGAATGCCTAACGCATTTGAGTTTCTGAACAAGTTGTAACCATAAAAACAATAAAATAAATGTTAAGGCAATAAAAAGAATTAATTAAAATAATAAAACATAATTATATACAATGAAAAATTGGAAGAGAAAAGTTATATAACATGAACCAGTTTTTATTAAACAATAAAATATCCTCCATGTATATTTTGTGTATTAGCATGGAGAAAAGTTTGGAGTAACGTATGTATATAGGCTATATGAGGGAAAAAATGATGGAATGGGTAAATAGGAAAAAGATACTAGAGCATTTTTTGATAATCGCAGATTATTGGAAAATAATAAATACACAGTTCTACCTATGAACATTTTATAAGATATGCGAATATTGGTTTTACATTTTGCAAAGACTAAAAATATTATACCAGTGAAAACATTCACTTTATCTCTTTATATATCTGAACAAATTTTTTTCTTGGATTTCTACTGGTTCTTTATAATGTCTCCAGTAATATTTTAGGGAAAAGAATTTTGACAGTTATCTCTACATGGTGAATTATATCTTTCATCTTTAAAAGATTACCTGCTTGCTGCACTGAATTAATTTTATTTTAAATTGTATTTTTCTGACATTTATAAAATAAACAACAATAGTATTTAATGAAGAATTGGGCACATATTACTACACCTGGTCTGAATTTGAACGGCTTGAGTGCAGTATTTGAATATATAAGAGAGATAATAAGGGATTTAAGAAATAGTTCATTCAACCATATGTATCATACAGGTTATCATAATGCTATTTTAAGTGGCTTGAACTTTATTTTCTAGTTATTTGTTAGGGAATTAATACATATTTGAATTTCCTCAATTATCTCAGGGCAGATAGACATTATACCAATATCTTGTCAAATTATAAGTGCAGAGAAATACATTTATGAAGTATAACTTAGTGCAAGCTAAAGGCACAAAGCAGATGGGTTGGAACATTGAAGCCACAACAGACCAGCTTGTGATCCTAACAATTTACTTAATTTCACTAGTCTCTCAGTTTTCTCATGTTAAAATAGGAACAGTAATAATACATCCCTGAAAGGACTATTGTAGTATTATACAACTATAAGAGCTATCTAAGGAGAGAGTACATATTTCATGCTGAAAAAACAGTCTGACAAGTAATAAACACTCAATAAATGTCAGCTATTATTGTTGTCGTTATCCTCTCCACTTAAGTATACTTCTCCAAGGGATGAGAGAGCTCGGTAAGACAATGACAATTATCTGACCTAGTTTCTCTGATGGACAATGTTAGCATGTTAAAATAAACAATGGACTTATTCACATCCATCTCTGCTTCTCTCTTTCCCTTTCTTTTTATATCTGTCTGTCTTGCTATAAACTACTTTCATGCTGTAAACTTAGACATTAATTAACCTCAATATCCAAACATTTAAAAAGTAGAAGCAAATTTCCTTTCTCTGTTATATTTCAGCCACCCAATGCATAATACAGTTAAGACCCAAAAATTGATATTGTTAGCTAAGGAAAATAGCAGAAAATTTATGTTATCCAGTGAAGAGAGGAGGCACATAAAACACAACAGAAAAAGAAAATATTATTGGTTTCAGCCTGGTCAGTATTTCAAATCATCTGTGCTGGTTTTTCAGAATCTACAACCTGTAAATATAAACATACATATAAACATAAATATATAGATAAAACATAACTATATAGCGATTCTCTCATCATGAAGTTACTTGTAACATACTACTTCTGGCATCATAGGGAGATATCCATTTTGTATATTGCTTTTTAAAGTTCTAACATAATTTGAGATATTTTAAACTTCTAACAAATGTTAGAATTTCCTTGTGGTACAATCAGCTAGTCAGCAGATCTCATCTAATGCCTGTCTTCCCTTCAGTGTTCTTCAGCCATATTCTGTTTCCTCTCAGAACTGTCCTGCACACTCATTACCTCACATGAGACCTGAGTGTGACTCTGGCTGATGACAGGGACTCCTCGTTCACAGTCACTTTATGTTCATTTTGGAAGGATGAGTTGATTTCCAGAACTGGTTCAAGATGACACTACAAGAAAAGGTTTTTGCTGTGTATTCTCCACAGTCTCAGGTTCTTGCTCTTATTTTTCTACTTCCATTTTTATATGCTCTCTCAGACATTTTCAGCTGTGTCATATTGCTGCCAAGATTCTTTATTCTGATGATTTTGGTTCCTAGGAAGGGATGCCTAGGTTTCAACATTTTCTGAGCTGGAGAATTACCCTCTGAAGATCACTGGGCTGAAGAATCTCTTGAGACTAACAAATTTGAGGCCACCAAGGGCCCAGAGAGGAACAGTATATCTTTAATAGTTAAACAGCTTCTCCACAGGGAAAAATCTTGGCCCAGATGACCTCACTGATGAATTCAACTAAACATTTAAAGAAGAAATAAAACCAATTCTACACAAACTCCTCCAGAAAATTGTCTCAACTCATTCTATAACACCAGGAACACCATGACAATAAAAACAGACTAGGACACTATGAAGAAGTGAAAATTATATGGCAAAAAACTGTAAAAATTATAATCAGAATTTTAGCAAATTGAATCTATCAGTACAAAAAATAATACCCGGTTATCAAGTATGGTTTCTTCAAGTTGATTTAACACTTGTAAAATCAATTAGTTCATTATATCAAATTTTTTTAAAATTTTGAAAAAATGACCATCTCAATAAATACAGATAAAAGTTAACAAAATACTACATCCATTACTGATAGAAATTATCAAAACATTAAGATAGACAGAGACTTCCTAAACCTGATAAAAGGCATCTACAAAAAATCTACAACTAACATCATATCTAATGGTGAAAACTTAATCTTTTACTCTGGATATATGAAAGAAAACAAGGTCAACCACTCCCACCACTTCTATCCATCATTGTACTGGAGATTCTAGTCAATATAATGAGATGATAAAAAATAATCCAAATTAAAAAAGGAAGAATTTTTTTCTGATGATCTTGTGTATCTTTATTTGCAAATAGTATGATCATCCATTCAGTGGAATCTATAAAACCCACTGAAACAAATAAGTGAATTGAACACAAAAACTAACAAGTGAGTGAAGGAAATAATATCTTTATACAAAAATCAATTGTATCTTATATAATAGCAATGAATAATCAGAAATTAAATTTATAATCAATAACATATACAATAGTGTCAAAGCATGTAACATATTAGAGATCAATCTAACAAAATATTTGAAAGACCTGTGCACTGGAAATTATAATACATTGGTGTGATAAAGAGCTCTAAATAAGTAAAGGACATACCACGTTCGTGAGTTCAAAGACTTGATATTGTTAAGAGGACAATTCTGTCCAAATTGATATACAGATATAAAGGAATCCTAATAAAAATCCCAGCAGGTGCTTTGCAGGAATCGAAAATTGATTTTCAAATTTATATGGAAATGCAAAATTATATAATATCCAAAACAGCTTTGAGAGAGAAGAACAAATTTATAAAGCCAACACTACCTTTTATAACATATTATAAGGTTACAACAATCAAGATGTGTGATAATGGCATAAATTCAAACAAATAGAACAATAGAACAAGATAGGCAATAGTGATATAGTTGCAAAGGCAGTTCAGTGGAAAATGATAGAATTTTAAAAAGCAGTGGTAGAACAGTTGGATATTCATACACAAAAAATGTACTTAGACCCATAGTGCACACCACTTAAAAAATTAAGCCAAAATAAACCAAAACCTAAATGTAAATACCAAAGCTATAAAAGTTCTAGAGAAAAACATAGAAGAAAATATTTGTTTCCATGAATTAGACAAAGATTTCTTGGATACAACAGCAAAAACGTGCTACACAAAAACAAAGTTGGTAAACTGGACTTCATCAGAATTAAAAATCTGCTCTACAAAGATGCTGCTAAGAAAATGAAAGGACAATACACAAAATTGGAAAAATATTGGCAAACCATACATACGATAAATTACTTGTATCCAGAATATGTAAAGACCGTTCAAATGCAATTTTAAGAAAGCCGATTTAGAATGGGCAAGTGATTTGAACAAACACTCACCAAAAAAGATAAACACATGATACATAAGCACATGAAAAATAGTCAAATATACTGATTATTCTGAAAAAGCAAGTTAAATAACGTACACATCACTTATAATGGCAATTAAAAAGTCCAAACACACCAAAGGTTAGTGAAGATAAGAAGAAACTAGAATTTTCATTCACTGAGACAATCAGCTAGAAAACTAGTTTGACAGTATTGTTAAATTTAATAATACACCTACCTACCATATGTCTAGTCATTCTACTCCTCAGTATATACCTATGAGATATGTAAGCATATGTCAGTACTTTTGCATGAATATTAATAGAAGCCTTACTTATAATAACTCAGATCTGGAAGCAATTCAAATGTTCATCACTGGTTCAATGCATAAACAAATCGGTATATCAATACTTTGGAATATTACTCAAGAATAAAAATGAATACATGCTACAAGATGGATGAAATCTCAAACTAATTTTACTGAGTTAAAGAAGCCACAGCCCTCATAAAAGAATGGATACTATATAATTTCATTTTTATAAAATTTCAGAATGTGCAAAATAATCTAAATATATATGAAAAGCAGATCAGAGTATGCCTGGAGATAGGGAGGGGGTAGGAATAAAGAGGAAGGAAATAAATATGAAGGGGCATGAGAACACCTTGGGAGGACAATGAATATGTTCAGTGTCTATTTATAGTGAGGGTTTCACGGGAGTTTCCGTATTTCAGAACTTAAACAATACACTCTAAATATGTATAACTTATTATATGTGAATTATTCTTTAAGACAGCTGTTGGAAAATTTAATTTCGGATGCATTAATTTCATGTTTATTTTTTTATTATTGCTTTACAATGGTGTGTTAGTTTCTGCTTTATAACAAAGTGAATCAGTTATACATATACATATGTCCCCATATCTCTTCCTTCTTGCGTCTCCCTCCCTCCCACCCTCCTTATCCCACCCCTCCAGGCGGTCACAAAGCACCGAGCCGATATCCCTGTGCTATGCGGCTGCTTCCCACTAGCTATCTAATTCTAGTACAGAATGTCAAGTATTCACCTTTAATTTAAAACCTCTATAAGATGTTTCAATGTATTTATACTATATACCTCCCATGATTTTTACATCTTTAACATTTATATCATGTGATTATTTTGCCCAGAAATTAGGAGTTCAGTTACTTTTCCAGAATATACTTTCTCTCTCTATGTAAAAAAAATTTTATTAGTGAATAAAATAGTTGATTTATCAGAGAAAAATAATATGGAAAATATGCTTTTAAAATTCTCAGAGCTCAAAATTAAAAAGGCATATGTAAATATGAAATATAGAACATGTTATATTTTGTTAAGACTCAATATATTTGTCAACATCATTTATAAAATTCAGACCATCATTCCAACTCTTATTTATAGTGTAACTGTTGAATCAATGTTAAGAAGGTGGGATGACAAAGGTCTTCCTATATATCATATGTTCAATATTAATTTCATGATAATAATGTGATTAAGGAAAAAAATCCATAATCAATATTGTCACACTCTAAACAAGAGTGTTATCTCTGTTTCCTTTTTTTCTGCCATATTGTCAAGATTACTGAGTGCCAAAATAGAAGTTGAAGATAGCACATGATACATTACATTTTGGCCTGTCTAAAACACATATATTTGAATTTTTAAAACATAACCCTTGAGCTGAAATTTACAAAAATATATTGGTTAATACATTTGTGATCATTTTCTAGTAAAATGGAATCCATATGTTTAATACATTATGAAATTGTAGTGACCAAAGTAAAATATTGATTCCTGACTGCTCAGGTTTTTGGAAATTTTATCGTTGAGTTTTAGGGCAGGGAAATCTGATAGTTTAAATTTCTGAAAGCATTTAGATCTTTGACGAGAAATAACACAAGTCCACACTCAAATCTGAAAATACTTTGTATCCATTTAGTTCTGTGTTGAGTTTTAAATGGTTATTTAAGTACATGTGCTCAAAATAATATTGTAGTTTCCACCATTATGTATCTGGGAGTGTGGGAGAGAGAACCAATAAAATTAATCTCTGTAAGCTTCCTAGACAAAAAATAAACTTACCAGACTAACTATGAGTAAAAAATAACTTTATAGTCCAGGCATCAATTCTGAAGTTTATTATTATAATGAAATTATCAGGAAATCATTTGATGCCATTTTTATAGATTTTAAAAAGTAAATGTTGAGGGCTTCCCTGGTGGTGCAGTGGTTGAGAGTCCGCCTGCCGATGCAGGGGACACGGGTTCATGCCCCGGTCCAGAAAGATCCCACATGCCACTGAGCGGCTAGGCCCGTGAGCCATGGCCGCTGAGCCTGTGCGTCCGGAGCCTGTGCTCCACAACAGGAAAGGCCACAACAGTGAGAGACCCGCGTACTGCCAACAAAAAATAAAAATAAAAATAAATTCATTTACAGAGATTTCTTTTAAAAATTACCTAAGTCAATAAAACTACATAATATATCTTAAAGTTCTTAGGGAAAAAATTAAGAATTCTAAAAATATAGAATATAAGCTAGAAAAATTCAGAAAAGAAGAGGAAGAGACTATAAAACTATTGCAGTAATAAAGATTTCTTTTAAGGCCTCAAAAAAGAGAATGATTTTTGCTCAATACAGTTTATGAAAATAAACATGAGCTCAAGTGTAAGTGAGCAAAATAGAGGGGAATAAGCAAAAAGTTGTTTACAGAGACATTTCTTAGATGTGCATGGTAGGTATACTCCATATATCTGTATTCACAGTATATCCATAATTGGTATCTTTGAGGAAGAGAGACAAATAAAATAAGGTAGTTACAGAAATAGTAAAAAATATGACAAAATATTCCAAAAATATACAAAGACTTAAGAATATAACATACATATATATATATATATAAAACTAAATCACTGGGGCTTCCCTGGTGGCGCAGCGGTTGAGAGTCCGCCTGCCAACGCAGGGGACAACACCTGAAACTAGCACAATGGTGTAAATCAACTCTACTTCAATTAAAAATGTATATAACACAATGTATCATATACTATTCCAAATAAGAAATGCTGGATACCAATGAAAACTGTGCCATGTTTGTAAAATGAAGATTAAATCCTTTGAAAGCACAGGGAGTAAAAGTTTTCTCCTAACTTAAAAAAAAAGTCTCAATTCAGATATTAAAATTGGGAATTCAGAGCTAGAAGAAAATGAATGATGACTGTAGGGTCTTCGGGGAAAGAAAGAGTGACCAAAGAATTTTAAACTGAGTGAAACCATATTTAAATATAATAACAAAAGGAAAATATTTTCAAACATGATGAAACTTTTAGAGAATCTTCTCATTTTAAGAAAAACTGCTGGGCTTCCCTGGTGGTGCAGTGGTTGAGAATCTGCCTGCTAATGCAGGGGCCACGGGTTTAAGCCCTGGTCTGGGAGGATCCCACATTCCGTGGAGCAGCTAGGCCCGTGAGCCACAACTACTGAGACTGCATGTCTGGAGCCTGTGCTCCGCAACAAGAGAAGCCGCGATAGTGAGAGGCCCATGTACCGCGATTAAGAGTGGTCCCCATTTGCCACAACTAGAGAAAGCCCTCGCACAGAAATGAAGACCCAACACAGCAAAAATTAATTAATTAGTTAATAAACTCATACCCCCAACATCTTCTAAAAAAATAAAAAATAATAAAAAAACACTTGGGTTCTAGTCCTAACTCTGCCACTTACTATCTCAACATTTTTAAAAAAACAAAAAACGAAAAACTGCTGCACAAATAGTTTTAGTCAACTGAGAAATTAAACAAGAATGTACATAGTGACATCAACAAGATGGTGGTATAGGAATTTCTAGCACTGCCCCCTCTCCAAAACATCAATTTGAACTATCCATGCAAAAAAATACTTTCACAAAGAGTTAGGCATTCCAGGTGAAGATTTATAGCACCCAGACAAAGCACAGAAATAGGCATCGAAGAGTATGAAAGAGATAGATCCACATTATCCCCATCATTCAGCCCACACTTAAGCTCAGTGAGCCCAGCACTGAGAGACACACCATGGGAAAAGAAGAGTGAAATGAGCAGCTGAATTCACTGCAGACCCCAATGTTGGCCAGCTCTAGCACAAGGCCAACTCCTACAGCTTTAAGTGGGAAGCTCCCATTAGACTTCTGTAACTCATGCCTCCTGGCCCATCCCTGCACAAGCTGGCTCCCCTGGTCCCAGGCAGCTCCTGTGGCCCAAGGCTCCAAACCAGACCCTGTAAATCTGGCCTCCTGGCAGGCATCTGCCAAACCATTTTCCTGTCTGGAACAGCACCAGGGTGGCCCCCACTACCTATTCTTTAGACTGGTTCTTGCAGACCAGATATGGAAATCAAGCAACACACTCCTTAACAACCAAGGAGTAAAAGAAGAAATCAAAAGGGAAATCAAAAAACATCTTGAAACAAATGAGAATGGAAACACAACATACAAGAACTATGGGATGTAGCAAAAGCAGTTCTAAGAGGAAAGTTATAGTGATAAATGCCTAACAAGAAAAAAGAAAGATCACAAATAAACACCTTAGCATTACAACTCAAGGAACTAGAAAAAGAAGAACAAATTAAGCCCAAAATTAGCAAAAGGAAGGAAATAACAAAGATTAGAGCACAAATAGCAGAAAAACAATAGAAAAGATCAATGAAACTAAAAGCTGTTTTTTTTTTAAAAGTTAAACAAAATAAACTTTTTTTCTTTTTTTAGCGGTACGCAGGCCTCTCTCTCACTGTTGTGGCCTCTCCTGTTGCGGAGCACAGGCTCCGGACACGCAGGCTCAGTGGCCATGGCTCACAGGCCTAGCCGCTCTGCGGCATGTGGGATCTTCCCGGACCAGGGCACAAACCCGTGTCCCCTGCATCAGCAGGTGGACTCTCAACCATTGCGCCAGCAGGGAAACCCATAGATCAACTTTTGGCTAGATTAACTAAGAAAAAAGAGAGAAGGCTTAAATAAATAAAATCAGAAATGAAAGTGGAGAAATTACAACTGGCATCACCAAAATACAAAGCATCATGAGACAACCATGAAAATTATACACCAGCAAATTGAGTAACCTAGAGGAAGCGGATAGATTTCTAGAAACATACAACCTACCAAAACTGAATCATGAAGAAATGAAGAAATAGAAAAACTGAACGGACCAGAAGCAAGTGAGGAGATTGCATCAGTTTCCTTACCGATTCAATCCCAACAGAGAAATGTGCAAGACCAGATGGCTTCACTGGTGAATTCTATCAAACATTTAAAGCCGAATTAAGGCTAATCCTTCTCAAACTCTTCTAAAAACTTGAAGAGGAGGGAGCACTCCCAAACTCATTTTATGAGTCCAGCATTATTACTTAAATACCAAAGCAAGATAAGGACACTACAAGAAAAGAAAACTACAGCCCAATATCCCTGATGAATATAGACGCAAAACTTTCCAATATACTAGCGAATTGAATTCAACAGTACATTAAAAGGATCACACACCATGATCAAGTGGGGTTCAGAACCCTTGGATGCAAGCATGGTTCAACACATGCAAGTCAATAAATTTGATAACCACATTGATAGAATGAAAAATTAAAATCTCAATAGTTGCAGAAAGAAGCTTTTGACAACATTTAACATCCCTTCAAGATAAAAGCTCTCAATAAATGGGTCATAGAAGGAACCTACCTCAACATAATTAATGCCATATATGACAAATCCACAGTTGACATCATACTCAATGGTGAAAGTTTGAAAGATTTCCCGCTAAGATCAAGAACAAGGCAAGGGTGCTCGCTCTCACCAGTTTTATTCAATATAGTACTAGAAGCCATAGGCAGAACAAATAAGCAAGAAAAATAAAAGGCATCCAAATTGGAACGGAAGAAGTAAAATTTTCTCTGCAGATGATATGATCTTATATATAGAAAATGCTAAAGACTCAACCAAAAAATTGTTAGGGCTAATTAATGAATTCAGTAAAGTTGCAGGATACAAAATCCATATGCAAAAATCAGTTGTATTTCTATGTATTAACAATGAACTATCTGAAAAAGAGACAAAGAAAAACAATTCCATTTACAATTATATCAAAAGTAATAAAATATTTAGGAATAAATTTAAACAATGATGTAAAAGATATTTACACTGAAAATTACATGACATTGATGAAAGAAACTGAAGAAGACACACAATAAATGGAAAGATATGCTGTGTTCATGGATCAGAAGAATTAAAATACAAGAGGATACCAGGAAAATAATCACAAATAGAAGAAACATAATAATTTGAAAAAGATGATAGTATAGATACAGACCTGATGAGGTGATCAAGAACAAACATTATGGAACATTTAAAACAATCTACGAGTTGAATACAGTAGAACAAAATGAAAGAGACATGGGTCTGAATGAATTGAGAGACCCCATACTAAACCTGGGCACACTACCTGAGTGTGATACATAAACCTGTCAGATCCACTATTATTTTGCTCTGTTACAGCTCCCTTGACAATACAGAATTGAAGATTATAAACAACTATATGATTAATCAAAAATAAAGCCTCCTTGATATTGAACTAACACAATAAAAGTCAACTGCCATTTTCCTTAACAATATTAGATAGATTGGTAGGCTAATATTGTAACATTATAAAATAAGTGTCACATGTTACCCAATATTAATATTCTTGTTAAAAGTAGGAATAAGAGGGCTTCCCTGGTGGTGCAGTGGTTGAGAGTCGGCCTGCCCATGCAGGGGATACGGGTTCGTGCCCTGGTCCGGGAAGATCCCACATGCCGCCGAGCAGCTGGGCCCGTGAGCCGTGGCCGCTGAGCCTGCACGTCCGGAACCTGTGCTCTGCAACGGGAGAGGCCACAAGAGTGAGAGGCCTGCGAACTACAAAAAAAAAAAGTTCCTTGGCAAGTATCAAGCCTAGACCCCAAAATGCTTTTAGGGGCCTAAGCAAGCTGAGAATGTAATATAGCAGGGAGAACCAGAGTTACTGCATGCTCCATCTAAGGCATTCAAAATCAAAAAGAAAACACAAACACTTGTCTGTGGGCTGACGAATGGGCCATAAGTTTGTAACTCCCAAATGAAAGCTTGGAGCCAGAATCTGAAGCTTTTTCCTAATATAGTTGCTTCCTGACACAACGTCTATATAATAGATTCTTTGTAGATTTTGATTAGTGCAAAGTAGTTTACATATGAGCTGTGACACTCACTTGGAGATTTCTTGTCACATATTTACATGTTCTGGATGGGAGTTAACTATAAATAATTGGAATATTTTAAAACAACTCTTTTTGGCTTTCTATAAGATGGCAAATAATTGTTTTCATTACATAAAATGAAATACCACTACTGAAATAGCATTTTACCTGCTTAAGAAACTGGTCAATTGCTTTGTTGTGCTTGGTTAAGACACTTAGCAGAGAAGGATTAGCATATTCAAACTGAGGATTGTAGGTGAAGTCAGACTTAAGAGTCTCACTTTTTCTTTCTCCAAGTTGGTGGGCTTTATAGCAGTCAGTATACAAAATTTCCTTCCAGAAAATTCATCTCCTTTTTCAAAACTTCTAGACAGCTGAGGCTGCGGCTTTGGCTTTGGAAAAGTAGGGAAATGGCGTCGCTTGACCTTTCTTTCATTTTGGGGTGTAGGTGGCAGTACTACGCTGTTTCCTGTGACAGAGATACCATGTGTAAACTTTACAGGACTTGACACCGAACTAGTGACAAAAACAGCAGGCTGCCTTTCTAGGCAGTACCAAGTACCACTGCTCATCACAGGCACTGGGGCTTTTATCTTGCGAAGATCTTTACTACGTGAAGAGCTACGAGATTGCTGGGTTTTCTACATCTTTTGGAGTAGGTGGAGGAAGACTGTTTTTGTGAATGATGCTCTTTCTCCTCTTTGCTCTGTAGTAGGACATTGTAACTACTGGTTCCAGTTGTGAAAATGTCCTTTCGTATTCCAGGAGGTAAATGTGTCATGCTTCTTTTGCTGTCAATGATCAAGGACTCTTCTGCATTTAGAATAGACTTCTTAGCAAGTTCTTGCTCAGGCCATTGAAGCTTTTCCGTTCCGCTAGTGGACTCCAGCATCGTCCCAATGAGGCCGCGTGCGGCGGGCGCTGGGGGCGAGGGCCAGACAGGAACTGCGAGGGCGGCCCCTAGCCTGCAGCCATGCCTCAGATGCGGGGTCGCGGAGGAAGGTTGCTCTGGGCGACTGGGTGTAGGATAAGGCGGGTAAGGACACACGAAGACGTGCTGACAGAAAGCTGTGAGCAGCGTTCCCTCCAGCCCGCAGGTGCTGGAAGGTACTCTGTATAATGTTATTTTTATGACACTTTGGAAGAGTCAAATAAAATTTATAATGACAACACAGATTAGTGGTTGTTCAATGCCCTGGTAAGGTGACTAGGAAGGGACACCAGGGAACAATGGGGATAATCTAACTTGATTTTTATGGTGGTTACATGACTGTATCAATTAGCCAAAATTCATCAAACTTTGCATGTAAAAGATGTGCATTTTATTGTGTGTAAATTATAAACCAATAAAGTTGATTTTGTCATGTAATATACAAGAATTTCTAGCAAATTTCAGTAAAAGAAAAATTGGGAGACGGTGGAGACTTTTTTTCCTACGTTATTAAGCTACATTGTAATGCTACTATAATTAAAATTGTTTTCTACTATGCATATATGTAGACAGACAGGAAAGTGGGGAAAAAAGAATAGTTAGAAATTTATCTAAATACATAACAGAATTATAGCAGTAAATATAGGTAGAATTTCAGAACATTCGGGAGAAAATTGCAAAGTAACATTGCTAGAAAAAACGGTTAAAAACCTGGTGAATATATAGAATTATCTTAACGTCAAATTTTTGCATCATCAAAAATTCTGGTTGCATCGGAGACTTAAACATAAAAATGAAATCACCAAATTATTAGAAAAAATACCAGCGTGTGGATGGTTGTGTTTAGCAAGAGACAAAACCACAAACCCCACACGTAAAAATTGGTACCGATGGCTACTCTAAAGTAAAGTTATCTGAATAGCAGTAATATTACTGGAAAGAAAATCAATTTCAAAAACACAAACTGGAAAAAATTGCAATGTGTACAACAGATAGCATTAAATAAATAAATTCTGATTAAATAAAGCAATAGTACCAAATGAAAAAACAAAGACCACAACTCAACAGAAAGATGGGCAAGACGTATTTTATAATAAATGAAATACAAATAGCTGTTACATGTAAGAAGGTATTTCCATATATAGTTTATTTGCAATGGGAATAACTCATGAAAAAGAATAAAAATTAAATGACTTCTATATTTATTTTTTTTTTGGTCACTATACCTCCCAATTATCTATGAGTATGCCTCACCTTCTATGCAGTAAATAACTTTTAAACTTTTTGTTGAATGATTGAATGAATGAATGTAGGGAAGTAGGGAGTGAAATTGATCACAATAATATACTTTGTATCAGTTAATTTTAATGTGGAAAGTAATTATCAAAATAAATATTAAGAAATATATTAGAAAAGTTTTGGTATTTTGAATGATGCATTTATGGAGAGAAAGGGCAGATAAAATAGAAATAAAGAAATCCTTACAGAGGTATTACCAATTGCCAAGTCTCTTAGTGTGTACAGCAGTATTGTTACAATTCTGTTTCACAAACAGATATGATCAGAGGGCTGTACTGACACTGGACAGGGCAATGAAGGTGCCTGAAGCTACTACAACCTCCCTCCAGTAGATTGTATGTTGAACCTATGGAACTCATACAGTAGATTCCATGGTGAATGTAAGGGCTGATTTAGTGATTTAAAACTAATTCCTACACTTGAGCTTGAAACTAAGTTTAATTGTCATCTACCAGCTTTGGAAATGTGCAAGGCCCATGAGATTTCAACAAATTACAACTATAAAAAGTGACCACATAGAAATTGACTTGATAAGGACTTATGATGAGTTTCTGAGTTAGTTCAATAGCGATCTTTGTCATGATTCGGTAGTGAGATGTATATATGCTCAGACATAGATGCCAACCAAAATTATATCTGAGATGTGAAACAAAAGAAAATATTAATTGGCTAAGAAGATCCATTTTATCATACTGACAATGATATGTCATTCTATCTTTTTTCTTTTTCACTCCACCAAAATGTATAATGAATATATTTACATGTGATAAAGGAAAGAATAATGTGAATTGCAATCATGTAGCCAATTGAATTGTGCTTATTTCAAAAATGAAAAATAACATCCTTAATCCCACATTGAGTCCACTTAATGAGAAAGCTGGCAAGTAGACATTTTTGTTTAAAGTCCCAAAGATTTCACCAGTGTGACATTTTGGAATATCTGCTGACTACTTAACTTGCCAAATAATTGAGAATGAGAAAACTGTCAAAATGAGGGTTTCTAGAGAGTTAAAATGAAAAGAAAGGTATAGATTTTTAAAATATACTATTTCATGTTATCTGTTTTTATCAGCAAATCAAAGACATATGATTATCCTTTCATTTGCATAGTCTCAACATCTGTTTAATAATTCAAAGTCAATTTGATAGGTTGATAATAGTCTGTGGCATGTTTGAGCCTGGTATGGGTGTCACATCATAATGGGACACTAGTGAAGTGGTCTTTTCTCTGATCCTGACATTAGAATTCTTACTTGACATGTACATGTCACTTGGGGGGGAGGAGTGACACTCTCATCCATTTGTCACAGTGATACAGTGCCCAATCCTTGGTCAGTTGAAGTATTTCTCTATAGTTTAAATAATGACTTCTTGCTTTTTGATTTTTAAAGTGATTTTAATGCTCACAAATTTGACAACTAGCCACTCCAAAAATTCAAATACTCTGGAAATAAGTACAGGGAATATTGTATCAACTAGTGCATGTCTTTTATTTTTTAAATATCACAAAATGACCAGTGGATGTAAGTTAAACAGTGAATATTCTACAGTCATTTTTTTGTTATCGTTGAGATTACTTACAAAAGCAGCAATAATGGCAATGTGAGGATGGATACCTATGGGCTTCCCCTAGGGAAATGGAATAGAACAACAAATTCAGGAGATGTTATTGGCAGTTTTATGGCATATTTCCATAAATAATAAAAAGCATCTAAGACATGCAGGCGGAACTGTTCTGTGACATTCAAGGAAACCTCTTGTTCTAAAATTATGAAAAAAGTCACTTCACACATTTGTGTTCATTGTTAGGTGGATAATTTTGGTGGGGAAATGTTCATTGAGGAGAAACAAAAGCAATGTATTTTGTTAAATCCTTGAAAATTTAAAAGTATGCTAAAATTTTAGTTCTTTGAGTGAGTTGGTACGTCTTTTCTGATATTTGTAGCCATGTTCCTAATCAATCAATATAAATTTTTCTATAAACTACATTTTTGAATACTGAATGAATTAATTCAACATATTCAATGTATTTGGGTACCATTGTTTACTACAATGCAATAAGTTATTATTTCATAGTATGGCCTTATTACTTCTTAACGGATGGGTTTACTATTATTCTACTCAGTGCTGCCCAGCAGTGTCAAAGGAGCTTGTAATCACACCCGCAGAGCCAGAGGCACCAGAAAAGATTAAGAGAAAAGGCAGGTCTCTGTGTTGAAATGAATGACCTTGTTCTACTATTCATCAGCAAGTGGTGGGGGATCATCATTAATTTTAGTTCATATTTTTTTTGCTTCTACTTTAAATCCCTTCTTGACACCTCTTGAGAGTATATGAATTATTATATCAGCAGGTATGAGGTACTGAAGCATGCAGTCTCATGCAGGGAGAAATCAAGCAGTTGAACCATTAAAATTAATGCAAATAGTCTGTTTCTATTTAAGAAAGAAAAGAGGGGAATCTTGAGGAAGAATTATACATAGTATAACAGAATTGTCTATAAACTACTCTTAAAATTATGTATTGCTTTAATCCAAAATAATTACATTGTTTTGCAATATCAACTTTCTTTTCATGTGTATTAATTCATTACAAATTAGCTATAAAAAGACCAGTCCTAAACTCTAAATTTACTTTTATTTCCCTTTCCTATCAATACAAGGTGTTTTTACAACCTGTTTTCCAGCAGGCCAAAAGGAATTTTTGAAATCCATTTCTTTATACTTGTAATTCTGTGTTTTAAATAATGTAACCCATACCAACCAGAGAGAAATGAAAGATTCTTTGAAGCATTGCACACCTCCTCTTGAGTGTCTGCAGCGGGAAGATCCAACCCATAGTCAGAAAGGGTTTCTCTACATCTATCTTAAAGCATTACTGCCAAAACTTCAGGTTCTATTCTTGGGAAAGAGGAAAAAAATTCTCTATTTATCATAAAACATATTAAATCATCTTTTATATCACTGCTAAGAATCTTTTCACAGAACATAGTAATCTTTTGTAGAGTTCTCACACAGTCTAACATTCTTTGACTCTTTTTCTCAAATGCTGTGTTCGCCAATTTCCTCCTTACTTATTGCCACATAACACGACAATGTCCAAGATGTGTATTTCCAATGCAAGCTGTTTATACATACAGTTTGGTTAGGTGGAATTTATTCTTCATGTGGTGTTTAAATCTGGGTTCTAGTTTAGCTATGTTTCCCTCCTGCAATCTATAGCCTTTCCACCTCTTGATATCTTCATATTAAAAGTGATCAATAGCTTCTGTCTTTTTCTTAAAATATATGAAGTAAGTGTATAAGTTTCTTGGCATATTTTAAGTTTAAGGAATTATTATAGTAAAGATACTGTAAGGTAGACATAAGAATTCTAGAATATTCTCACAAACATGATGTTGACTTTCATCAACATCTGATTATAGAAACTAAAAGTCATTAAATCTTTTTTCCAATATCTGTTTTTCATGTTTGTAAATCATTTTGGTTGTGGCTTAGATAAATGAAACAGTATTATGAAGAGTTTCAAAATGCATGGCTTATCTTTGACAGGAATAGGGATTGTCTTTGACACTAAAACAACACAAAGAGAATGGCTTATCATAAGGAGTGCAGAATACACAACCTCTGCCTACCATGAGTAATGGCTGATGGTATTGCTTACTGCTTGCTTTCCATTGCAAAATAATTATCTGGAGCAGATAAGATCACAAGATGGTTAATATCATAAGCCTGCCCCTGTTGCTAATATGATCTTATCAGTCACTGACTGATTACTTTCTAGGGAGAAGTATCAGCCTGTTCCCTTTTTTTTTTTTTAAACTGGGCTAAGCTGCGAAGCAAATGCTATACAGTACAATAGTAAAATGAGCTTTTACTTTTTTCTTTGATAAATATTTTGCTCACAGAGCTGTGTTTACCTCATGGGACTATTGCCAAAGGCAGAGGTTCAATTCCATGTGCTGAAATATATCATCATGTTTTGGCATAATTGCATTTCTAATGGCCTCTCAGAGAAAGGAATGTATAAGTGCCAATTACAGCATGGTACAAATAAAGCATTATTATGTGCTGTGGAACAATCAACATAATGGCAATATAGTCATATCATATTACGTTCAGTTATTTCTATTTCTTCTATTTGAATCTCTCTGTCAACAAACGATTTTTTAAAAAATGCCCCAAATGTGACTTGAATGCTATAAAAGTAATAATTTCTTTGCCAGTGATGTACGTAAAATAATCTATATAAATGTATATAAAGAGAGAGCGCAAGATCTCATATATAGATGTGTGTGTAGATACCCGTATGCAGATACAGATATAGATAGGTATTCCATATACAGATATAGATACATATATGATAGTCTACCACCACTTTGATTATTTAGTCATTTAAATTATTTTATTTAATTATTCAAATTACTGTTCTGAAAAGCAGAAAATAACTGAGTAACTAGTTTCAGCCTCGTTAACATATGAGACATATGAGAAAGTGATAACAACCAAACACACTAAAAGGAAAAATCACACAAATAATAACTCAAAAAGAAATGTAAGTATAAAACACAAGCACTAAAATGAAATACAGATTGTTTCTAATGTTTGAAGGAACTCTTTTTTATTGTTGAAATAAATATTATGCAATAGGGGAAAAAATATATTACTTATTTTCTTCAAACCAAAATGTCTTAAAAGTGTACAGACTCTTGAAAATGATGTGCTGAATCAAGGGAATGCTCACTCTAATGTCAGTATTGGAAAGCTGCCGAACGTCTTCTGATCTTGAGCTACGTAACAAGTCAAAAATAAATTTTTTTCCCTTCAGTTTTTTACCAAGTCATAACCTCTTTGACAGTATGGCAACACTACCCAGGAAAGAACCTTATTGGTTTGGGCATCTAGTTTAAAGGGAGACAAACCATAATTTGTCTGTGATGAAATGACCGTCATTCTTGGTGTGTTGTCCTTGAGCAACAAATTTAAATCTGTCACTGAGGGAAAGATTGTCTTTCTCAGAATAACAGGTTATTGGTTTTAGAAGAAAATCACTTAATACAATTTTATTTCAGAATTTTTACATTTTCACAATTACAGATTTATAGCGGAGTTTTTAATTATTCCAAACATAGAATATTTATACAATATTAAATATAAAAAAGGAAATATAAAGCCCTATTTCATTAAGAAGGCTCAAATGGTATAGTTATGGGAAATATGTATACAGTAAATATTGTAAAAAATGCCAGAGAAAATATTTAGAAGAAAATAGGGTGGCAGTGTGGAGGAGAGGAAAGAAGAGATTAGAAATGAGACACACTACCGTATGTAACATGGACTGTATAATGTGGACTTCATTTGAATCAAGAAATTTTGAAATCTTTCATTGAAATTTTCTAGTAGATAAAAGTAAAATAATTACAGGTCTGTTCGGTGGCTTAAGTGGTCAACCATCTTAATGCTGGATTTGCAAACTTTATGAGTCATCAAAAGCTACAAATGTTTAACTTGAAATGGATTAAGGACTTGAATAAGACCTAAAACCATTAAACTCCTAGAAGAAAACATAGGTAGCAAACTCTTGACATGGGTCTTAGGAATTATTTTTTGAATTTGACACAAAAAGCAAAAGTAGTAATAGCAAAAATAAACAAGTGGGACTACATTAAACTAAAAAGCTCTTACACAGCAAGGGAAACCATTAAAAAAATGAAAAGGAAACCTATGGAATGGGAGAAAATATTTGCAAATCACATATCTGATAAGGGGTTAATATCAAAAAATATATAAATAATTTACACAACTCAACAGCAAACAAACAAACAATTTGATTAAAAAATGGGCAGAGGATCTGAATAGACATTTTTCCAGAGAAAACATATAGATGGTCAACAGGTATATGAAAAAGTGATCAACACCATTGATTGTCAAGGAAATGCAGATCAAAACCCCAGTGAGCTATCACCTCAAGCCATTTAGAGTGGCTATTATCAAAAAGTCAAGAAATAACATGCATTGATGAGAAAGTGGCAAAAAGGGAACACTTGTGCACTCTTGGTGGAAATGTAAGTTGGTGAAGCCACTGTGGAAAATAGTATGCACGTTCCTCAAAAAATTCAAAATAGAGCTACCATATGATCCAGCAATTCCACTTCTAGATATTTATCCAAAGAAAACAAAAACACAAACTCAAAAAGATATATGCACCCCTATGTTCATGGCAGCATTATTTACAATAGCCAAGACATGGAAGCAAACTAAGTGTCCATAGATAGATGAATGGATAAAGAAAATGTGGGAGACACACACACAGTGGAATATTATTCATCCACAAAAATGAATGAAATCTTGCTATTTGTGACAATATGGATCTTGACCTTGGAACTTGGATCTTGAGGGCATTATGCTAAGCGAAATGTCAGAGAAAAACAAATACTGCATGATCTCTTACAGTATGTGGAATCTAACAACAGCAACAGCAAAACAGCTGAGCTCATAGATACAGAGGACATACTGGTGGTTCTCAGAGGTAGGGGGTCGGAGGTGAGGGAAATGGGTGAAGGTAGTAAAAAGGTAGAAACTTCCCGTTATAAAATAAATAAGTCATGGGATTGAAGGTACAGCATGGTGACCATAGTTAACAATATTGCATTGAATATTTGAAAGTTTCTAAGTGAATAAATCTTAAAAGTTCTCATCATAAAAAAAAATTTGCTATGTGATGATGGATGTTAACTAAATTTATTGTGGTGATAATTTCACAATATATACAAATATCAAATCATTTTGACATACACGAGAAAAAAATAGAATATGTTAATTATATTTCAACTTTAAAAAGCTGCAAGTAAAATTTAGTGTTTGTGATCATCAAATACCTTTGTCTAGTTCACTAGATTTTGTGTGCTTTCATTACATTGTTCTTAATTCATCATTTTACAACTGCATGTATATAAATGCTATTTTTTCACCCATGTAATAGATGCATATTCAAAATTTCAAGCAAAAATGTTATCAGTAAAGAGATTTTTATAATTTATGCATATGTAGAAGTTATATGTATAACAATATATTAATTTAATATTAATGAGAAAATTTAATCAAGTATGTTGTTGGTATATATTAAAGAATAATTGAAAAGTCCTTCTTCCTTTTTTTTCACCATGGGTAAATGTTTCTTCTAACTTTATATATTTTCTGTAAATTAAACACCTTTAATTTCTGATACTAAAAAAGAATATCATATTATTTTCCATATTTTTTGATATTAATAATGAATTTTAAAATATTAACATTAAAATTCTGTGAGTTTTCTGTGAATGTTATTATGTCAGAGTTATTTGTGCACTTTTACAAAAGCAGGCAATCCATCTTGTTAGCTCTTTAACCATACTGTGAAAGCATAATTGTATTCTGTGCATTCTTCGTCGACATTAAAATGATCTGTTAGGATCTGCAGGGGGGGTACTAGAACCAATCTCCTGTGGATACTGAGGGATAATTGCACTAGGTTTCGTGCTACAAGACCCAAGTTCATCTTCCTTGGCACTTTTTAATACAACTACCAATGCTGTGGCTCAGTTTGAATGATTGATTTGTGGATGTTGGACTATTCTTGCATCACTGGAATAAAGCCCAGTTGATCATGCCAATCCCCATCGCTTACATTACCACCTGAGTTCCACCTCCTGTCAGCATTATGGGAAAAAACTGCTGAACGAAGAAGAGAAATGAATGGAGGCCTGTTTTGATCTATGGAGAGCATTGAGAAAGGACTTCATTCGGGTGGGAGACCTGAGGACTCGTGAGAAGGGGCCTGAGCTAAGCTGACCTGGCTTCCAAGTCTGGCTTCCTGTGTGACTTTGGATATATCCATTAAACTCTCTGAGGAACAGCTATTAAAGAATTTGAATGGAAAGCAATACACATACAGTAGATAGAAGTTAATTCAAAACTCTTCATTCGGGAGGACCTTCAAGATGGTGGAGGAGTAAGAGGTGGAGATCACCTTCCTCCCCACAAATACATCTACATGTGGAACAGCTCCTACAGAACACCTACTGAAGGCTGGCAGAAGACCTCAGACTTCCCAAAAGGCAAGAAACTCCCCACACACCTGGGTAGGGCAAAAGAAAAAAAAAAAAATTGAGACAAAAGAATAGGGATGGGACCTGCACCAGTGGGAGAGAGCCGTGAAGGAGGAAACTTTTCCAAACACTAGGAAGCCCCTTCAGTGGAAGAAACGGGGTGGGGGTGGGGGAAACTTCGGAGCCACGGAGGAGAGCACAGCAACAGGGGTGCAGAGGGCAAAGCGGAGAGATTCCCGCACAGAGGATTGGTGCCAACCAGCACTTACCAGCCCAAGAGGCTTGTCTGCTCACCCGCTGGAACACGACAAAAAGACAACCCTCAGAATGGGAGAAAATAGTTGCCAATGAAGCAACTGACAAAGGATTAATCTCCAAAATATACAAGCAGCTCATGCAGCTCAATATCAAAAAAACAAACATCCCAATCCAAAAATGGGCAGAAGACCTTAATAGACATTTCTCCAAAGATATACAGATTGCCAACAAACACATGAAAGGATGCTCAACATCATTAATCATTAGAGAAATGCAAATCAAAACTACAATGAGGTATCACCTCACACCGGTCAGAATGGTCATCATCAAAAAATCTACAAACAATAAATGCTGGAGAGGGTGTAGAGAAAAGGGAGCCCTCTTGCCCTGTTGGTGGGAATGTAAATTGATACAGCCACTGTGGAGAACAGTATGGAGGTTCCTTAAAAAACTAAAAATAGAACTACCATATGACCCAGCAATCCCACTACTGGGCATATACCCTGAGAAAACCATAAAAAAAAAAGAGCCATGTACCACAATGTTCATTGCAGCTCTATTTACAATAACCAGGACATGGAAGCAACCTAAGTGTCTATTGACAGATGAATGGGTAAAGAAGACGTGGCACACATATACAATGGAATATTACTCAGCCATAAAAAGAAATGAAATTGAGTTATTTGTATTGAGGTGGATCAACCTAGAATCTGTTATACAGAGTGAAGTAATTCAGAAAGAGAAAAATAATGCTGTATGCTAACACATATATATGGAATCTAAAAAAAATATGGTTCTGAAGAATGTAGGGGCACGACAGGAATAAAGATGCAGACACAGAGAATGGACTGGTGGACATGGGGAGGGAGAAGGGTAAGCTGGGACGAAGTGAGAGAGTGGCATTGACATATATACACTACCAAATGTAAGATAGATAGTGCAAAGCAGCCGCATAGCACAGGGATATCAGCTTGGTGCTTTGCAATGGCCTATAGGGGTAGGACAGGGAGGGTGGGAGGGAGATACAAGATGGAGGGAATATGGGGATATAAGTATACGTATAACTGATTCACTTTGTTGTGCTGCAGAAAGTAACACAACAATGTAAAACAATTATACTCCAAACAATTTGAGATCAACAGTGTGTTCCTGCCCACCCATCTGTCTGTAAGAGTGAAAACTAGAGGTAAGTTTACTAGTTTGTTAAGATCTCTTTTCCACATATCTTAAAAATATGAATAAAAAACGTTTGTGAAGAGAGCATTTCACAAAAGACTATTTTGCTTTCAAAGGCATATTTGAAAGTCTTAGATGATCCTACATATACAACTAAATCGATATTGTTCAGTATTAGAGCATATAAAAGGAAATTATGACTGTCTGCATATCAGACACGTGTGATTATTTGATCTGTTTACTTGCCCCTAGTGTCTGAAGACTTAAATTTATATAAAATATCTTTTTCAAATAATTTCTCTGTCAAAAATTTACATGGATTCCTTATTTCATTAGCAACTATTAATTATAACCTCTTTTGAGTTCACCACAAGCCCTCTCTACTATGGCCTTCTTCCTGTTTAAATGTTTTCCTTTGAGTTGGCTCTATTCCTGCTTTGCTTCTCTTTACATGTCACATTCATCTACAACATTTTATGTGTTTCATTCTGACAGGCATTTACTCCTTTATTCCTTCAATGTGTTCATGAGCTTTTTATTTCTAAATGCAAAGTCTAAATATTTTATTAGCTTTTTCTGCTTACTTTATTCAAGGGTCCTTCAATCCCTGAATGCTGACAAAGTCTATAACTAGATTCTGTCAGCAAACTGATAATGTTTATAGCAGTACCTTCTATCTGCTTTCTTCCAAGAAATTATATCCAGGTTATTGTTATTAATAATACTGTATATTAAAAACATACCATAACAAAAAAGAAAAGACAAATGATATATATGGCAAACATGTTAAATATTATTAACTTAAAAATTCCTACAAGCAACAAGGATATATTGGACAGCACAGGGAAATATGGCCATCATTTTGTAATAATTTTAAATGGAGTGTAATCTATAAAAATACTGAATAAATGTGTTGTACACCTGAAACTAATATAAAACTATAAATCAAATATACTTCAATAAACTATGTAAAGCTGTTGTCAGAGAATTTAAAGTAATAACCAGAAATAAGTTTAAATCTCCCCCCCCAAAAAAAAGAACATTTGATGACATGGCAAAATATATAACATATTGTGGGTAAATAAGGCCCTGAAACTATGTATAGCATAGCATAATTCTATTAAAAATTATTTTACATATATACATACACACTATAGGCATAGAAAGAAAATACATCCACAGTTTAACAGTTTATCTCTGGGTAATAGAATTATTGATGATTTTTTATATTTTACTTAATAATTTTCTGTATTTTTCAGATTTTCTAAAATAAACTTTAAAATTTATAAAAAATTAAATTTGAAAAAATGAATTCCTACAAGCAAGAAAATAATATGCCTAAAAAATATGAAAGAACATGCTCTAGTAATTCTCAGAAGTTTAGAATTAGTATATTTAAATTTTTCATCATAAAATACAAAATAATACCTTAACTGATAGACATATTAGCTTTTCAACAAGAAATTCTTGTATTTTTTTTCAGTTCTAAGAAATAGTGTAAAGAAATGGACACTGTGATATATTGTTACTACCAATAGAAACTAGAAAGCAATATCCCATTATGAAGTGATAGCTTTAAACACATTCATATTTCTGTCGTGACAATGCTACAAATGTGCCTTTTTCCTAGAGAAATAATGAAAACAATTTAAAAGTTTTACATATATGAAAATTTATCATAGCCTTATTTATGATACCAAAATTTAAAGCAGTCTGTAAGTTATAGTTAAATAGTTAAAATGAAATCAGGAATATCAAATTGTAAGGGATATTGGGCAGTTATTAAAATTATCCTGAAATGGTGATAAATGTAACCATATAACCCAACTTAACTGGTGTGGTTGGTATCAAATACTTTTTTCAATTGTTCTATGTAATTATACTCATATTACTTAGATAGCATTCCCTAATACTCTATTCAGAATACATTTACTGACAATGATTTGCTCTTGTTTCTTTTGGTCTAGTTTTAGAATCCAGGATGTCCTTCTTTATCCCAGCTTCCCACTGTCCGTGCATGGTTTGTGAGTTATGTGTCCTAATTATTCATTGATTCTGTATTCTCTTAGTCATTCCTTCCTCTGTTATCCTAGTTCAGATCTGCATTATCTTTCCTCTAAATCTGTTTTCTATGCTATTCTCCCTGTCTCCAGACTTGTTCAATTAAAATTCACACTTCATTTCCTGCCTAGGGGATCTTTGTATAATGTAAATCAGATTGTGTCACTTTCCTTAAATTTTGACTTCTGGATAAAATCTAAGTTTCTTGCCCTTCCATGGCAAATCTCATCTGTCATCTCTCCATGTCTCTCTATTGAAGCTTAACACACACTGCACACAGCTCCCTCCATACTGAGCTACATGCTACCTTTGTTTATATTCTGACTTCTTCCTTGAAGATATTCTTTCCAATTCCTTACCTGCTAATTCCTTCTGTTCACCCTTCATGACATAAAATATGAAGTTAAATACAATGGAAGATTATAATAAGTATGAGGGATCTTATTAAAAATTTTTATATCTTATTCTAAAACATCTTTCCTTTTTTTAATTTTGTAATTTTAAATTAAACTTGCAAATGAGTATTTAGAAAAGTCAACCTGACTTCATTTAAATTCTTCTTTGCCATATTTTTGCTAGTTTAATCCATATATATATATATATATATATAAATACAATGGAAGATTATAATAAGTATGAGGGATCTTATTAAAAATTTTTATATCTTATTCTAAAACATCTTTCCTTTTTTTAATTTTGTAATTTTAAATTAAACTTGCAAATGAGTATTTAGAAAAGTCAACCTGACTTCATTTAAATTCTTCTTTGCCATATTTTTGCTAGTTTAATCCATATATATATATATATATATATGTCAAGAAACAACAGAAGGCCAGTGTTCCTTTTGAATAGTCAGTCTTCTGTCAACTGACATACTCTGACTTGAAGTTGAAGGGTCATACATCTGAATCTGTGATGGGGGTCCAAAAATGATTTTAAAAATGTAACTGACTTTAAGTTTTAGGCTTTGAGGTATTTGAAGAAAAAAAGCTGAAAGTTTCGTATGTTAAATTATTTTTTAAATTTTTATTCATTTATTTTTGGCTGCGTTGGGTCTTTGTTGCTGCGTGCGGGCTTTCTCTAGTTGGCAGTGAGCGGGGGCTACTCTT
>NW_020173215.1:11679299-11906100 GCF_003031525.2 Neophocaena asiaeorientalis asiaeorientalis
CCCCCCCCAAAAAAAAGAACATTTGATGACATGGCAAAATATATAACATATTGTGGGTAAATAAGGCCCTGAAACTATGTATAGCATAGCATAATTCTATTAAAAATTATTTTACATATATACATACACACTATAGGCATAGAAAGAAAATACATCCACAGTTTAACAGTTTATCTCTGGGTAATAGAATTATTGATGATTTTTTATATTTTACTTAATAATTTTCTGTATTTTTCAGATTTTCTAAAATAAACTTTAAAATTTATAAAAAATTAAATTTGAAAAAATGAATTCCTACAAGCAAGAAAATAATATGCCTAAAAAATATGGAAGAACATGCTCTAGTAATTCTCAGAAGTTTAGAATTAGTATATTTAAATTTTTCATCATAAAATACAAAATAATACCTTAACTGATAGACATATTAGCTTTTCAACAAGAAATTCTTGTATTTTTTTTCAGTTCTAAGAAATAGTGTAAAGAAATGGACACTGTGATATATTGTTACTACCAATAGAAACTAGAAAGCAATATCCCATTATGAAGTGATAGCTTTAAACACATTCATATTTCTGTCGTGACAATGCTACAAATGTGCCTTTTTCCTAGAGAAATAATGAAAACAATTTAAAAGTTTTACATATATGAAAATTTATCATAGCCTTATTTATGATACCAAAATTTAAAGCAGTCTGTAAGTTATAGTTAAATAGTTAAAATGAAATCAGGAATATCAAATTGTAAGGGATATTGGGCAGTTATTAAAATTATCCTGAAATGGTGATAAATGTAACCATATAACCCAACTTAACTGGTGTGGTTGGTATCAAATACTTTTTTCAATTGTTCTATGTAATTATACTCATATTACTTAGATAGCATTCCCTAATACTCTATTCAGAATACATTTACTGACAATGATTTGCTCTTGTTTCTTTTGGTCTAGTTTTAGAATCCAGGATGTCCTTCTTTATCCCAGCTTCCCACTGTCCGTGCATGGTTTGTGAGTTATGTGTCCTAATTATTCATTGATTCTGTATTCTCTTAGTCATTCCTTCCTCTGTTATCCTAGTTCAGATCTGCATTATCTTTCCTCTAAATCTGTTTTCTATGCTATTCTCCCTGTCTCCAGACTTGTTCAATTAAAATTCACACTTCATTTCCTGCCTAGGGGATCTTTGTATAATGTAAATCAGATTGTGTCACTTTCCTTAAATTTTGACTTCTGGATAAAATCTAAGTTTCTTGCCCTTCCATGGCAAATCTCATCTGTCATCTCTCCATGTCTCTCTATTGAAGCTTAACACACACTGCACACAACTCCCTCCATACTGAGCTACATGCTACCTTTGTTTATATTCTGACTTCTTCCTTGAAGATATTCTTTCCAATTCCTTACCTGCTAATTCCTTCTGTTCACCCTTCATGACATAAAATATGAAGTTAAATACAATGGAAGATTATAATAAGTATGAGGGATCTTATTAAAAATTTTTATATCTTATTCTAAAACATCTTTCCTTTTTTTAATTTTGTAATTTTAAATTAAACTTGCAAATGAGTATTTAGAAAAGTCAACCTGACTTCATTTAAATTCTTCTTTGCCATATTTTTGCTAGTTTAATCCATATATATATATATATATATATATATGTCAAGAAACAACAGAAGGCCAGTGTTCCTTTTGAATAGTCAGTCTTCTGTCAACTGACATACTCTGACTTGAAGTTGAAGGGTCATACATCTGAATCTGTGATGGGGGTCCAAAAATGATTTTAAAAATGTAACTGACTTTAAGTTTTAGGCTTTGAGGTATTTGAAGAAAAAAAGCTGAAAGTTTCGTATGTTAAATTATTTTTTAAATTTTTATTCATTTATTTTTGGCTGCGTTGGGTCTTTGTTGCTGCGTGCGGGCTTTCTCTAGTTGGCAGTGAGCGGGGGCTACTCTTCGTTGCAGTGCGTGGCCTTTTCATTGCAGTAGCTTCTCTCGTTGTGGAGCACGGGCTCTAGGCACGTGGGCTTCAGTAGTTGTGGCACGCAGGTTCAGTAGTTGTGGCTCGCAGGCTCTAGAGCGCAGGCTCAGTAGTTGTGGTGTACGGGCTTAGTTGCTCCGCGGCATGCGGGATCTTCCTGGACCAGGGCTTGAACCTGTGTCCCCTGCATTGGCAGGTGGATTCTTAACCACTGTGCCACCAGGGAAGCCCCATATGTTAAATTATTGACAAAGTAAAAATCCTTTCAAAAATATCATGTAAAATTATTACCTAATAATATACAGTGAATTTAAGACTATTGTCATATATCTTAAGGAAACAACATCAATCTCAAAAAGACATCTGTACCCTCATGTTCACTGCAGCATTATTAACAATAGCCAAAACAGAGAAACAACCTAAGTGTCTATGGATGGATGAATGAATATAAAAAATGTGGTATATATATAAAATAGAACATTATTCAGCCATTGAAAAGAAGGAAATACTGCCATTTTGACAACCTGGATAGACCTCGAAGGCATTAAGCTAAGTGAAATAAGTCAGAGAAAGACAAACACTGTATGATCTCCTTTATACGTGGAATCTAAAATAAACTTGAATTCTTAAAAACAGAGAACAGATTGATGGTTGCCAGAGTTGGGGGATGGGGGATGGAAGAAATGGGTAAAAAGCTACAAACTTCCAGATGTAAGATAAATAAGTTTTGGGGAAGTAATATACAACAGGCTGACTGTGTTAACAATACTGTGTTGAATATTTGGAAGTTGCTAAGAGAGTAGATCTTAGAAGTTCTCATCACAATAAAAAAATTGTAACTGTTAGGTGAAAGATGTTAACTTGTGGTAATCATTTCACAATCTGTACATGTAAAAAATTATTATGTTGTAATCTTAAAATAATATAATGTTAGATGTCGATTATATCTCTGTAAAACTGGAAAATAAAAAAAATAGACTCTTGCCTAACATTTTAAAACTGTAAATGCAAATTTTGATAATTTAAGATAATTTAAGATATGTTAACTATTACTGCCTTCTGGAATCTATTATTGCCAAAAACTTATTTTTGGTAGATCCTAATTTAAACAAAGTTAAAACTAATGTTGAAAAATATAAAAACTAACATTCAAAATATAAAAATTATTTTCAGTATTTCAAGTTATATATCACCAAGATCAGAGTTCAACAAACTATCACCCAAGAGTCTGCTGCTTTTTTTTTGTAAATAAAGGTGTGTTAGAGCACAGTCACACTCATTCTTTTACTTACAGTTTTTGGCTACTTCCTCCCTACAAGGGCTAGTACAGTTGAGTAGTTGCAACAGAGCTTGGATGACCCTCAAAGCCTAAAAATATTCATTCTCCTTTTTTTTTCCACAAAGTTGTTTGCTGACCCCTGATCTAGCCTACGTATTTTGTTCACTTCTGACTCCACCTTAAGAAGAATACTGGGGAATTGTGTTTCACTCATTCTCTATCCTTCCTTATAGCCTCTATACTTTGTCAGTTTCCTTTATTGATATGTAAGTAGTTTAACGATTTTGGGGTGAGTGAAATGGTTCTCTTCAGCTGTTTTCTTTATTCAGTTTTTGTCTTTATTTCCATAATTCATACATATTCTACAGGAAAAATAGGCTTGTTAATTATTGGGTGTAAGTACAGGCAACTCAGTGATTTAAGACTAAACAAGTGAGATTTACACATTGCCAAACTACTCAGCGTACATCTCATTACTATGTCATTCATGAGAGCTGATAATTCTGCTTCTGGACCTAAATTAACCCTCAAATCTGACTATATAAAAAACCTTCAGTACTTTTGGAAGGTAAGTATATTAATTTTTCTGAGTTAGATAACCCATTAAAAATAGTTGTACATTCTATGTGCAGTTTATTTGATGCTACATAGCCAACTGGTGAAACGTAGTATGACATTATGAGGCAAAATATGTTTATGTTTTAAATGTTTATCATATTTTATGAATAAGGGAAGAGAAAATTCTACCAGTCACAAAATCAAAGGCAGAGATACATTCTACAACATAAGAAGAAGTTATTTTCAGTTCAGTCCTTAATTGAGCCTTTTTTAAAAATATGTATTACAGATTTATAAAGCTTCTAACTGTAGGAGCTAGGCTATCATTTATTTACTATATCTTCCCAATTGAAAGTATGTTCCATGATAGCAGGGAATGTGTCCTGTTCACCCAGAAGCTAAAGTAATGTACAGTAGGTACTCAGAACAGCATCTGTTAAATGAATGGGTTGAAGTTACCTAACTAGATCCTTCCTACAACATTGTGAGTTAGGCACAACGTTGTGAGTTGTGTTGATGTTCTCAATTTTTAAAGGAGGTAAGTAAGACTCAGAAAAATTATGTGACTTACCCTAAGACACAGAGCTTTTATAAAGAACCAGGATAAAAACAACAACAACAAAACAAAAAACTATGTCTTCTGCATCCCAGGTGTGTCTTTTTTGCTTATACAATATTTCCTTTTCTTTGAAGAATAAAGAAACTGGAATTGGTTACCTTAGGAAAATTTTTTATATGAAGATTTAAGAAGAAGAAGAAATAATTTTAATGTATTCTTAAAATTTTGTTGGTTTTTTGTCTGTATAGCTCCAGACACAAAAGATAAAATGGCTTCAGTTGAAGTGGAGATAATTCAGGTAGTGACAAGAAATTTCTTCTTAATCTTTCATTATCTTCTTGACTTGGACTCAGTAGAGAGGTTCATCTGCTTACTTCTGCATTTTAATTATCACCACCTGCTAACTGTATTAACTACCAGAAGAACAGAATGAGTAACAAAGTGCTGGAATGTTGTTACTCCACCCACAGAGAAGCATTGCAGACTTAGCAAAAGATGGTTCAGTAGTTCTTCATGACATAGTAGATAAGGGAGAATGCAGAAACTTTCCAAAATCACCACATTTAAAATGTTTTGAGCATGGGTATTATATCTAAGATTTACTGATGATTTTTTTTTATTGTAACTTTTATATAATTTCAATTTTTTAAAGGTTGTAGTACCACTGAAGTAATAGTCATAAAATAAGGCCTAACATGCATTTTACATGGAAGAAGATTTTTTTCCAAAGTTTCCACAAATAGCTAGATATTTGATTATTGTACTAAACTCACAGTTAACAAAGATGAAAGTGGTGAGAGAAAGTGTTGGATTAAAAATGTCTCCTTTTCTCTTTTCCAATTGTTTTATCCATTTTTGTCAAAATGGACAAATATGAAATAATTCAATTTATTTAGCCTGAAAAAAATGATGGGACCATTATGCTCAGTTTTATGACAACAATTTTGAAAAATAACTAGAGGTAAAGGATCATATCCTAAAATAATATTGTCAATGAATTGAGTCAAAAGAATATACAAAGACAATATCAAATGTAACTATGTATTTAAATTTTTATTCCTAAAATAGTTGTTAGGTCTTGAATTTTCAGGTGAGATAACAAACCATTAATAACAGATACTTTCAATGTTATGTAAATTCTGCTGGAGAATGGGAACTATAGGAAAGCTTTCATATTAATTTTGTGGGGGTAGTCTAATTCTGACACAAAATCATGGCAAAAATAACAGAAAAATAAAACTACAGAACAAACTAAATATGAACGTACAAAAGAAATACTAAATTATTAGCAAAGAAAATCTAGCAGTGTAAGGAAAAATGCATTGTTACTCCAGAATGAAAGCAGGATTCAAAATTAGAAAATGTGTTAATAAATTTACTTTGTAATTAAAGAATATAAATGATAGGATCTATTAATAAAGGCTAAAAGGTCATTAGATGAAATTCAAACATTTCCCTCTAAAGAAATCCCTCAGGAAGCTGGCAGTAAAAGAAACATCCTAGTCCAATGTGGAGAATCTTATCAAAAACCTGTAATAGACAACACTTATTGGTGAAATTTTAGAACTATTCTTATTAAAACGTTTCTGCTATGTTTCACTTAACATGGAACTGGAAGTCCTAGAAGATGAGATGGGGGGAAAAAAAGAATAAGGGTGATAACATTTAGAAAGTAAGAACTAACACAGTTAGAATTGGCTGTATTATCTCCAGTTTCTGAAAAGAGCAGCCACCTCATAGTGTTTAATCACAGTGAGCTCCAAGATGTCCTAATCTCCAACCACTGGGTTAATTTCAGCCAACCCAGTTCTCTCTCTATAGCCTTCAGAGTTCTGTGAACTGACTAAGGTCAAGAGCTCAGTAGAGCTGAAGGGAGCTGCCAGGTGTCAGAGTAGCCAATTCAAGCAATGTGCCAAAATGGAAGTTATCATCAAGACTTAATCATTTACTATGCTAGTATAAGTAAAAGGCTAAAACTAGAGCCAGCATCAACTCCCTCCTTTTCCAATTTCACCCTTGGAATGGAGTGCCAATCAGGGGTTGGATCAGCACAGGTGTGCTGGTCATATATCAATGCTGAAGGAGCCCTGAAATAAAGGCTCTTGGAATTTTAATAACTGGAGGGCTAGCAGAAGGCAAAAGGGGGAGGGCTAGGAGTAGAAAAGAACTAGGTACTGTGTCAGAGTAGGGAAAGGTGTCTTCAGGATTTCCCTATAAGGAAACTTCCAAACGCAAGTGCCTGGGCTGGGAATGCAAATATACAAAAGAGGATGCCAGCCAGAGGGTCTTGAGCCCCTGACTGTAACTCCTTCAGAGAGTGCAATGCATTGATTATGCATCAAGTCCAATAAAGAGACAGCAGTTTTCTGCTATGAGGCCTGCCATGTAAAGCCTTTGTACTTGCCTATGGTTGAGCCTGAAAAATCACACAAGGATTTTTGGCCAGGAGCTGGACTGCTCATTCTGGAGGTCCTCAAGACTGCCCTCAGACTCAATAATTTTCTAGAACAATTCTTAGAACTCAGAAAAGTTGCTATACTCATGGTTATGGTTTATTACAGTGAAGGGATACAGATGAAAATAAACAAAGGGAAGAGGTACATACAGCAGGGTACAGAAAAGATCAGTTGCAAAGCTTCCAGTTGTCTTGTCCCAGTGGACTTCTGTAGACAGTGCTATTTCTCTCAGTAATGACATGTAATAATAACACACAGTATCGCCAATGAGGGAATCTCACCAGAGTCTTGTGCTCAGAGTTTGTATTAGGAGTTGGTCACACAGACATGGCTAAACAGTCACATGGCTGATCCTACTCTCCAACCCCTACAGTGGTCATGCTGGTATCATGTATCCCAAGCTCCCACACATAAATCGCATTGCTAACATAAATTACCTGGTATGGCCCCAAGTCTCCAGATAAGCAAAAACATTCCTGTTGAGCAGGACATTCCATGGGCTAAAAGCTTCCCTTCCAGGAAGTGGGGGCAAAGGACCAAATCTTTCTATGGTCAAAGTTAATCTTTTACTACACACTGTTTTTCTCCCCAGAATCATCAATTGCTTCTGTGTTTTGGGATCATTTCCATGAGCATATTAATATGTCATACAAGATATATAAATATCAAATTAAAAAGCAGCAGAAATAATGCAAATTCTCTTTGATCCAGTGTCAATCTTCAGCTACTATCTCATTTTTCTGTTATGCTTCTTATGTAAAGTATACTGAACTCTCCAGGCAGGGTGTATTATATCACTAGCAATCTCCAGGGCAGTTTCCTCAATTCTGAATCAATCTCTATACTACACTGACTATACTGAAGCAAAGTCATTGTCAGACAATAACTCCTATGTGCTTCAGAGAACCTAGGGTTCCTTTGATCCACCCTGGGCATGGTTACTCAAATCAGGGATATCATGCAGGCTGTTGAAATGTTCACAGCTGAAAATACAGTCGGAGGATTATTTACAATAGTAATTCATTCTTTTTAATTTCATATATGTTCTGTTTTCTAGTTTATTCAGTTCTTTGATGTAAGCTTATTCCATTTGGATTTGAAAGTATCTTATAAATAGCTGCATATGTAAGTTTGCTTTAAATTACTTTTTAATTTGTAGCTGTTTCACAGTAATTTTCAAGACCAGTGAGGAGATTTTCAGTCCTTTTTTCAGTAATTTTTTTTATGAATTCAGAAAGTTAACAGAGTTGATGTTTAGTACAGTTCCAGACTAATTTTGAACAAATTTCCGAACTAGAAAAAGAATCACAATACGAAAAAGTAATAGCATATTATAGTACAGAAAGCTAATTTCCTGTTGCTATTACAGATTCACTCACTAAAAATGTCAGGACAATCTTATTTCATAATTTTAACACAGTAGTGGAGAGCTGTTGTAATAGAGCAAGTATTATGATGATTAGGTTTTACTGAATAATGTGGTTCTTCAAAGGTGATAGTTGTGGATATTGATTTTCCAAATGGATTGGGTCATTGAGTGAATGCAATTTGAAAAGGAACCAAATTAGTCTGTTGAATTTACCTGGGCCTGCTACCGGTAGAATACATTATCTGAGGAATCCCGTAGCTAAGTTTAACAGGTCAAGGTCTCCCCCAGTCTGTTTGTACACTCCTGGAATTCTTTCTTAGTTAATGTTTACCTGTAAAGCCATAGATGACTGCAAGGAGTTGCTCAATGATTGATTTTCTTTGCTAAGATAAGCAAATTCCAGAATTGAATTGAGAATGCAAAGCTTTTTGATTCATATTACAAAATGAAGAAGTAGGATGTTGATTACATTGTGCAAATATAAGTTATTATTGGGAGATAAGATAGAAATATTTCTGCTGAGACGACTGACATAAGAGTGAAACAAATAAATATTCCTCAATAGAAAACACCTTCATGTGAAAGGCAGTACATTACTCTTTAATTCCTATTAAGCAAAAAAGACCTCATTCATTGAGACTACTGCAAATGCAGTCAAATTAGTGAACTGTTATGTTTCTAAGATTCTAAGCATATTTATTTTTTCATATTTCAATCTTTCTGAAATTGGAATACCACTCAGTGTGCATATTTAATGTAGAGTGTTTCCATTTCATGTTACTAATTGATGATATACTTTACAATCCATAGGAAAAAATTAAATTCTATGGAAATATCATTTATTTTAAAATATTGTTATGAACTATTTATAGCATAAAGAAAAGATCAGGGATAAGAAATGCCCAATACTAATATTTTGTTTTATTTTCATATAACAAAAACAAAAGGTAAATTTGAATGTTTCTCTCTGTATGTCTGACATATTTCAAGTTTCTTTTCTGCATCTATTAGGAGTAGTAGATGGAGAAAAGAAATTTGAAAAAATCTCGAGTTGACAGGTACCATTCATGTGCATGTTTTTATACTACTATTCATAAAAATTCATACTATATATAAAGTATATATTTATATACTATAGAATTATATATAATATATACATGTTGAATATTGTATTCAATTCTAACATACTTTTATATATTTAATGTCTGTGAATTTACAGTCATTGGCATCTTAAAACAACAAATGGCAATATTTTGTTTTATTTTATGGTAAATAATATGAGTATGTTATTTTATCTTCATGTCGGTATCATTTATTTTATTCTAGTTTTTATTGATGTTTATAAGATACTTTATTCATTCATTTTAATCAGTCTCCTTTCTCTCTGGTAAAGGTTATGTTTTATTTCACTTTATAATTCACATGGTGAAGTTTCAATTATTACCTGGCCACAGAAGGTTCATATTTATTTATACTTCTTAGCATAGCAGGCATACACACACATTCATATATATATACAAACATATATATGTATACATATATATGTGCATAAGTATTTCAGTTTTGAATAATTTTTAAATATTGAGTAATCAAGTATCTCTTTGTCAATTCCTTCATTTTAGTATTTTGCAACTGCTGTATGTTCTATCAAGTCATTTTATCATCTATTTCACTTATTATTTCTCAGTGCAGTGTTTTGGAAACTATCTTCCATTTCACAACTCTTTTTCACTATCTACTAAAGGATTTATGCTCTCAACTGAGTCATTTTTATTTCAATATTTATTACTTTTATTTCCAGCATTTATAATTGAATTTTTTTTCCTGTAATTTGGTTATGCCAAATTGTTTATTTTCTCTTTTATAGGTCCTGATGTATAATTACCTACTCATTTTTGTTATTACATCTTAGTACTATCTTAATTTCACATTTTTACTATAACTTTGGTGGTTAACATGCATGTTATATAATTTTGACATATTATGATAGTATAAATACTTTGCTGCATTCTTGAAAATACTAGAATCTTAGATGTCCTGTTGTATTATTACATTTTGATTCTACATATATTACATGATAGCCAACATAAAGTATAGTGTACTGTATACCCAACATTATGGCCCATGTACTTACCCTTTTAATTGCTTTTTGTTCCTTCCTTTATTTTAATGTTGCTTTGTGGTATTATACACTATACTACATAAAATATGCCCATTAGGTTTCAAATAAAAATTTCTTTGTGAGAGAAAAGGCTTAACCTCACATCAATTATTGTTTTTCAGAGGTGAGCCATATACCACAAGTAACCCACCACTACTCAACTACTGCCAGACTAAAGTTAAGTTCCATTCTTCAGTCTGAGTTTTTGTTTTTTAGTGGACATTGAGATATATATTCAGTTGAGTAATCTCTTTAAAATTTGGATCCAACACAGTATCTTTTTTTAAAAAGACGAGATATTTTAAAGTGAAATCTTATATATCAACTTAACTTGATGTCTCTTATTTCTTATTTAATTTGAAACTTACAAATTAAGCAGGCATGTGCGAAGGTGTTTCAGTATCTTAAAACTCAATACTTAAATATTTGTTTGAATACGTTATAGTCAATAAACAGAAATAAAATTGCAAAATTCAATGTTATTAATAAGTAGACATTACTCTCATATAAATTTTGAATTGGCTGAAAAGTCAAAGTGTGAAAATAGATACTCACAGCAGATATCCAGCCAACACTCATGGAGTTATAAGTAAGTTTTAAGTAAGTTATAGGCTGTTTTTGTTTTTTCTGAATGAAGAGATATTTCATCTTTTTTGTTTAGTTCCACTGTAGTGTACTGGAGGCTAAAAAAGGTGGATTTTATCTATGTACACTTTCAAACACATAAACAGGTATTTTCATGAATCCAGGTTTTTTATTCACCTTCTCCTAATGATACATGTTGTGATTTATCAAACACAAATAAAACCTGCTGCCTAACCTATTAGAATTTAAATCCTAAAACTCTGATGGCTTTAATATAATTTTCATATACTTTCCTTGTACCTCAATTTCCTTAATAATTTTTTAGACTGATAAATTTGATTTAAGTTAAATTAAATGGCTTTACATTTATTTTTGGTGTGGGACTTGGAGTTTAAAACAGAAGTGAAATAAGGCATAACCACACAAATATATAAAAGAGAATCATTCATAGCCAAAATATGCTGTTTTCCTTTATCCTTCAGAAAAGAATGTTCTTTTTCCAATAACATTTGAAGAAACCATAGAGCATATTTACTAAAGTTGATTTTTTAAAATCTGACTATATTATTTTAGAGGAAAAGGAACAATTGGAGAACATTTACTTTCGCCAATATTTGTGTCCTTCCTATAACTGATATACACTTCTGTAAAGAAGTGAAAATCATCGTATGTTACTTTCAAAACGGAATAGCAAATGAAATTGTGTGTTTTTTAAATATTTTATTCTTTCAGTCATTTGCAGAGAGCTCATCATTTGTGTTCACAGCATTCAAGAGAATGGTATAGAAATTACAATATAAAAATACATAAAGAGAAATATGATATAAAGAATTCTTTTTTGAGATATCACAGGCTGATGGATAAAAAATAAAGAAAAAATTACCTGTTTCTACTGACAGTAATGGTTTTCTAGGTAATTCATACCAATCTCCACAAGGACAACTGTAAAAGATGAACAAATGCCTTTAAAAATACATCTACATGAACAAATTCAAGAGATGACAAAGCAGTGAAGAATTATGTTGCAGTTAGGACCATTCTTCCCCTTGGAGTATCTGGTAATTTTGAAAAGGTTGCTGAAAGGCTGACAAACTGAGGAGTGAAAACTGAAACTTGAATGGAAGTTAGTGAACAAAATAGAGTCTAGATTAGGACAAGAGCATGCTACAATTTTGAGGTTACGGTAAATCAGAAGAAGTACAGCTTTCATAAGAAATGATGCACATCTTAAAATTATCTCCATACTCAAAACTGGGTTAAGGTGATCTTCGATTGCTTCTACCTCCGACAACTTGAGAGAGGCAAAATTACATTGTATTTGAAGAAAGTTACTATCATTCTTGCTCAGATTTTTCATATACAGCATATAGGTTCTTTAAAAATCACCAGCTATCAGAGGAAATAAGGACACTTGTTTCCTTATAAGGAAATAAGGTGTCAACACATATTAAATATGGAGATCAACACACATTAAAATAGATTCAAATAGGGTTTAGATAAAGGAGTTTTCAGACACCTTTAAAATAATTATATTATTGGGTATTTTGAAAATGAAGAAACATATGAAAATACTAGAAGTAAAAAGTGCAGAATCCAGTAATGAACATGTGGAATCTGAAATTAAAAACACAATACCATTGTTCACATTATAGCCCCCCCAAACCCAAAACATTAAGGTATAAATCTATTAAAATATTTACAAGATCTATATAAGGAAAATTACAAACTTTGATGAAATAAAGCAAAGGATGGAATTAATGAAGAGCTATTCTATGTCCAGGAATAGCGAGAGCTAATATTGTCAAGATGTCAGTTATTCCTGACTTGATGTACAGATTTAATGAAATCTCCATTAAAATCCATTAGAAATGGAAGTTATTTTATGGATATTGACAAGCTAATTCTAAAGTTTATGTGGAGAGACAGAAGGCCCAGAATAGCCAAATAATATTGAAGGAAAAGAACAAAGTCAGAGAATTGACACTACCTGACTTCTAGAATTACTATAAAGCCACACTAATCAAGACTGTGATATTGGCGAGAGACTAGTCAAAGAGATAAATGGAACAGAATAGAGAGTTCAGACATAGACCCACACAAATAAAGTCAACTGAACTTTGAAAAAAAGAACAAAGGCAATACAGTGAAGAAAAGATAGTCTTTTCAACACATGGTCCTGGAACAACTGGACATTCATGTGCAAAAAAAATGAATCTAGACACAGACTTTACATCCTTCACAAAAACTTAGTAAAATGGATCATAAATCAAAATGTAAAATGCGAAACTATAAAATTCCTAGAAGGTAATATAGGAGAAAATCTAGGTGACCTGTGTATAGTGATGACTTGTTAGATACAACACCAGAGGCACAATCCATGGGAGAAATAATTGATGAGCTAGATTTCATTAAAATTAAAAACTTCTATTATGCAAAAGGCAATGTAGAGAGAAAGAGAAGACATGCTACAGATTGGTAAAAAATACTTGCAAAAGACATACCTGATTAAAAAAACTTATCTAAGACATATAAAGGATTCTTTTTAAATTTATTTTACTGAAGTATAGTTGACTTACAATGTTGTTTTAATTTCTGTACAGCAAAGTGATTCATTATACATATATAAATACACTTTTTCATATTCTTTTCCATTATGGTTTATCAAAGAATATTGAATATAGTTCCCTGTGCTGTACAGTACGACCTTGTTGTTTATCCAGTCTATGTATAATACTTTGCATCTGCTAATCCCAAACTCCCAGTCCATCCCTCTCTCAACACCCATCCCCTTTGGCAACCACAGTCTGTTCTCTATGTCTGAGAGTCTGTTTCTGTTTCTTAGGTATGTTCATTTGTGTCATATTTTAGATTCCACATATAAGTGATTCATATGGTATTTGTCTTTCTCTTTCTGACTTACTTCATTTAGTATGGTAATCTCTAGGTCCATCCATGTTGTTGCAAGTGGCATTCTTTTTTATGGCTGAGTACTATTCCATTGTATATATGCACTACATCTTCTTTATCCATTCATCTGTTGATGGACATTTAGGTCGTTTTCATGTCTTAGCTATTGTAAATAGTGTTGTAATGAACACTGGGGTGCATGTATATTTTCAAATTAGAGTTTTCTCTGGATATATGCCCAGGAGTGGGATTGCATAAGATAAATATGTGATATTGCTTATATGTAGAATCTTTAAAAAATGGTACAAATAAACTTATTTACAAAACAGAAAGTCACAGATGTAGAAATCAAACTTATGGTTACTAAGGGGGAAAGGTGGGGAGAGGGATAAATTTGGAGATTGGGATTGACATATGCACACTACTATATATAAAATAGATAACTAATAAGAATCTAGTGTATAGCACAAGGAACTCTACTCAGTACTCTGTAATGACCTATATGGGAAAAGAATCTAAAAAGGAGTGGATATATGTGTATGTATGTTTAACTCATTCATTTGCTGTACAGCAGAAACTAACACAACATTGTAAATCAACTCTACTGCAATAAAAATTAATTTAAAAACATAAAGAATTCTTAAAGGTCAATGAAAATGAACTACCCAATTAAAAAATGAGCAAAAGATCTGAATCAACAACTCACCAAAGAAGATATACATTTGGCAAACAAACATATGAAGAAGTGTTCAGCATCATATGTCATTAGGAAATTGAAAAGTAAAACAATAGTGAGGTAAGATTACATAATGACTAGAACACCCAACATCCAAAACAGTGACACATCAAAAGTTGGTGAGGATGTGAAGCAACAGAAATGCTCATTCTTTGCTGGTAGCAATGCAAAATGTAACAACGACTTTGAAAGACAATTTGGAAGTTTCTTAGAAAATTAAATGTACTCCTACTATATGATTCACCAAATGCATCCTTGGTATTTACCTGAAAGACCTGAAAACTTACATCCACTCAAAAATCTGCACATGGATATTTATAGCAGCCTTATTCATAATTGCCAAAACTTGGAAGCAACCAAGATGCCACATCTTCAGTAGGTGAACAGAGAAATAAATTGTGGTGCATCCACAATGGGATATTACTCAGCACTAAAAATAAATGAACTATCAAAGCATGAAAAATATGGAGGAAGCTTAATGCATATTACTAAGTGAAAAAAGTCAATCTAAAAAGGCCATGTATAATGATTCCAATTATATGATATTCTTAAAAAGACAAAACTATGGATATTGTAAAAGGATCCATGATTACCAGGGATTAGGGGAGAAGGAAGGATGAATAGGTAGATTATAAGTCTTTCAAAGGAAAATTACATATGAGAATATTATATACTATGCAGTAATATGTGAGTCTATTTTCACGATCTTAATGTCAGAAACAATATATTGAACAAGAAACCAAAGTCCTGGTCTAAGAAAATAGTAATAAACTGGATTACAGTCTTTAATTAAGCCATTCCATATACCATCAGCCTTTCAGAAATTCATACAATCTGATGACTCTCAAATACCAATCACTGTCCCAGAACTACACGACTAAAAGCTTACAGGTCATCTACAAAGAAATGTCACATCCTTCCAACTGCTAACGTATACAAAATACAAATAACAATACCCACCGCAGTGTTCTCAGTATTTCTGCATGGGTGACTGGAAGTGGAAAAAGGCTTGCTGGAAAAAAGACGTGATGGCCTGGGTCTTAAGGAAAGCATCTAGCTTAAATAAGTGGAAAATAATAATTTATTATAGAAAGGCATAACAGTCTGAGCAAAGTGAAAGTTTCTTGTTGTTTTGTTTATGATGGTGTTGTTTTCCATTTTTTGGACAATGATTTGGGTAAAAATTAAAGTTCCTTTGGAGTCTGTAGGCAGGTACTGGGTTCTCAGGATGACAATCCCAAGGAAAATTAAACAGAGATTTATGTAGGGGTCTCATAACAAAGCGTTCGATAGCAGAATAAGAAGCCTGGATTTTATGATCACAGAAAAGCCACTAAAGATTTTTCAGCAGTGAAATCACATGAACTCAATGACTATTTTGTAGAAACTGTGGGCAAATAACCTCTCTGAGCCTCCATTTTTATACTGTAAAACAAGGAGTAATAATACCTGCCTCATTGGGTAGCAGCTTTGGAATTAAATATTGATTTTAATATTTAATGCCTATTGATTCACACAAGAAAAATATAACAATAACTCCAATAGTTTGAATCTGGACAATAAAGAATAAATGTGATGCCATTATCAGATAAAGGGAAAGAACAAAAAAATAGGAGAAGTAGGAAGACCAGGAAGAGAAAAAGAAGAGAGAGATATGGAAAAAGAAGAATAAATAGGAATAAATGAGCAAGGGGAGAAATGGGAAAAGATTGACAAGGAAATAAAGGGGTTGAGGAAAGATATGATGAAGGAGGAATGATTAGCTTAAATTTAATAGAATTTTGGGATGATGGCAAGATTCTAAAGTAAATGTTGAGCAGATATTTATGACTAGAGGTCAGACAATAAGCTCTGGAACTGTGATGTGAGAGTTATCCTTATAAAGGCAAAAGGCCACAATGATAATGGGAGTTTAGGGCAAGAGATTATAAATTTAAAAGAAAAAGGGGAAGAACAGAGAGAAGTTAGAGAAGAGGAAAGCAGCTTAGGACTGAAGATAATCTAGAGACTATTTTTAGGAAGTCAAAAAGAATATAAGTTGAAAATGTAATTGATTTTTTTCAATTTTATATACTGTGAATGTCAAGGAAAATGAGGGACTTGTGAGATACGTCTGATCTAAGAAAGTGCAGTTTTATTAACACAGTGGATTCAGAAGTAAATTGCAAGGAATTATGGTTGAAATGGGAAACATAGAGTGTATGATCATCTCCTAAGAAATTGAACAATTAAAGAAAAGAAAAAGTTTGAATAAAAATTTAACTTAAGCTGTGCGTGAATTTAAAAAAAAATAGTGTCAGGAATGAGAACAGGATATTTTGGGGAATCAAAAGTAATGGAAATGGTAGAAAATGAGACAATACAGCTATGAAGGATGGCTGGTGGGTAGATGACAGATAACATGATGTTTTGGAAGGAGGCAGGAAGGAATAAAAGGAGAACAGACAAAGCAGTCACAATTAAAGAAGCACAAATGGCGCATCTAAGCTGAGAGTGGAAATGTAAAGAAGAATCACACAGTTTGCTTGCTGAGAGACTTGCCCAAGATCTGAGGAGGTTAAGAGATGTTTCCTAGGATATAGCATGATGTTACAAAATAAATGGTTTTGTTACTGAATTACCAAGGGAAAGCACTTTTGGCTTTTCTGTATCAAGCCTAAAGATAACTTCTTTACTAATTTTTCTATCTGGTAGAAAGTACTAGTAGTTTATTCATCTTGTGAAGAGGTGAGAAAACACAAGAAGATTTTAAAAGAATCCTCAACATTGAGACAAGTTTCTATAATTTTGCTTCAACAAAAGAAATTTTTTTTGCGGTACGCGGGCCTCTCACTGCCGTGGCCTCTCCCGCCGCGGAGCACAGACTCTGGATGCGCAGGCCCACCGGCCCTGGCTCACGGGCCCAGCCACTCCATGGCATGTGGGATCCTCCCGGACCGGGGCACGAACCCGCGTCCGCTGCATCAACAGGCAGATTCTCAACCACTGCACCACCAGGGAAGCCCAACAAAAGAAATTTTTTAGTTAGATTATTAAGTACTTCAATCTAAAAAGATGTCTAAGTGTCAAGCAAAGTAAATTCTATTAAAGAGAAAACTAAGTCCCTGTGAATCTTTCCTAACACTTTCTAGGAAGATATAATCAATGTGGTGTACTTGTAAATATTCCCAGGAGAAAAACAGGATGTTTAGAAATAAAGAATCTAAATTTCTCATTACTGTCCAGTATCATTGAAAATTCATCAAGCTAGCTCAACCATAAAGCAAATAAATCTACCTAAACAGTTCATTCTCTTTTTTTTAATCTTATGCTATTTTAGAGAAGAAAGATATGAAATCATCTCTTTTTTAACATCTTTATTGGAGTATAATTGCTTTACAATGTTGTGTTACTTTCTGCTGTATAACAAAGTGAATGTATACGTATATCCCCATATCCCCTCTCTCTTGGGTCTCCCTCCCACCCTCCCTATCCCACCTCTCTTGGTGGTCACAAAGCACCAAGCAGATCTCCCTGTGCTATTCAGCTGCTTCCCACTAGCTACCTATTTTACATTTGGTAGAGAATATATGTCCATTCCACTCTCTCACTTTGTCCCAGCTTACCCTTCCCCCTTCCTGTGTCCTCAAGTCCATTCTCTACATCTGCATCTTTATTCCTGTCCTGCCCCTAGGTTCTTCAGAACTATTTTATTTTTTTTCAGATTCCATATATATATGTTAGTATACGGTATTTGTTTTTTATCTTTCTGACTTACTTCACTCTGTATGACAGACTCTACATCCATCCACCCCACTACAAATAACTCAATTTCGTTTCTTTTTATGGCTGAGTAATATTCCATTGTATATATGTGCCACATCTTTTTTATCCATTCATCTGTCGATGGACACTTAGATTGCTTCCATGTTCTGGCTATTGTAAATAATGCTGCAATGAACATTATGGTACATAACTCTTTTTGAATTATGGTTTTCTCAGGGTATATGGCCAGTAATGGGATTGCTGGGTCATATGATAGTTCTATTTTTAGTTCTTTAAGGAACCTCCATACTTTCTCCATAGTGGCTCTATCAATTTACATTCCCACCAACAGTGCAAGAGGGTTCCCTTTTCTCCACACCCTCTCCAGCATTTATTGTTTGCAGATTTTTTGATTATGGCCATTTTTACCAGTGTAAGGTAATACCTCATTGTAGTTTTGATTTGCATTTCTCTAATGATTAGAGATGTGAGCATCCTTTCATGTGTTTGTTGGCAATCTGTATACCTTCTTGGGAGAAATGTCTATTTAGGTCTTCTGCCCATTTTTGGATCGGATTGTTTGTTTGTTTGTTTTGTTATTGAGCTGCATGAGCTGCTTGTATATTTTGGAGATTAATCCTTTGTCAGTTGCTTCATTTGCAAATATTTCCTAATATTCCTTCTGCAGCAAGCAATTCTTGACGATTATATTATACCATTTACTTGTACTATAAAAATGTTCATATTTTTTTCCAAAAGACAATCATAAGATTTTACTCCTTGCACTAGTCAATCCTAGAATAGGTATATACTTGACATTGTATTTTTAAATTGGAAAAGGGAAAGCATCATATAAATACTTCTATTTAAGTTAGTCACTGCTTTGTATCCAAGATGGGAGTAGATGTTTAACAAGGAGGAAATAAATATTAATAGTGTAACTCTTTGCCTAGTAGGTTCAAATATGAACTGTAATAACTTCATAAGTATAAATTATTTGGTTAAATTATTAAAATTCATTAAGTCTGTATATTTTTTCCAAATAAAAGCAGGCAAATAACAAAACAAACTCAGTTGCCACAAGGACATGTAATTTTACAAGTATAATGTTAATGGCTTCATGGCTAAAATTTGATATAATTTTATATCGGCAAAATATTTGGATATTTTTGCTGTGACTTGGAAGAAGTGTAATATTTCATTAGTCTTTATATTTGTTCTCCAGAACTGGAATAATGTATTTCAGTATAAAACATGCATTATACTCAGCCAATCAATAAACTAAATATGCATGGAACACACTCAGATACACATCACTATATTGTTTTGCTTTAAACCCTCTGCAAATTCTGGTTCTGCTGACCACCAACATATGGAGGAGTTTTAGAGCTCTTTTTGCTCCTTAATACAAGGAGGAAAGACCAGAGTTTAAATTACCACGTAGACATGAAGTAAGCTAAGGAGACTACCTACTTATGGAGCCTAAGAGAAATGTGAGAGAGAGCTCAACAGAGAGACTATGTTCCTTCCAGTGATGACAAATAAAAATATGATTTCCTAAACATTTTCATATCATCCAGCCCTCGCCCTCTCCTTTGAGGAAGGATGAAGGTGTTAGGGGGTATAGCAACAAGACCTTGTATAGTTTGACATACTGCTAGAAGCATCAGGGCCTAAAATTGAACATTTAATGAAATACCATTGAATGAGGAAATTAAAGAAATACAAAACAGAAATAGAGTTACAGATGTAGAAAACAAACTTACGGTTACCAGGCGGTAAGGTGGGGAGGGATAAATTGCAAGACCGTGATGGACATTACACACTACTATACATAAAATAGATAACTAATAAGGACCTACTGTGCAGCACAGGGAACTCTACTCAATACTCTGTAATGACCTACATGGGAATAGAATCTAAAAAAGAGTGGATGTATGTATATGTATAACTGATTCACTTTGTTGTACACCTGAAACTAACAAAACATTATAATCAACTATACTGCAATAAAAATTTAAAAAGTAAAAAGTAAAAATAAAAACAAAATTCTCAACATATTACTAAAAATCTAAATCCCAAAATCCAGAGAGCTAGCATAACTTTTGTTATGCTAATTACTTTACTGTGGTAAACTACCTAAATGAGGTTTAAAAAAAAATTTTGTAAAATGCAGTAACTTTTATTCCAATATCAATTAAATTGGTTGTACATATATTGAATAATTTCTGGCAAAACTGTTAAAAAACCATGTGATAAATTTATTATTGGGTAGAACCTTTCTTATTTTCTCATTCATGATACCAGTGCTCATATATTTATTACAATCACTAGTTAGCTGCTTACTCAAGTAATGATAATTTTACTCAAGATGATAATTTTACATCATGTAATTCTAATTTGACTCCCTTATCTAAATTAGAATTAAGGTATTCTTCATTTTGTTTATTTATTCTCTACTTAACAAGGTCAGATTAAAACTAATGGAGCGAAAGATTATGTATATAAGAGAAACATACCATATGTCATAGGTTTCATACTGTACAAAATACATTAAAACATCAATTCAGTTTAACTTTGAAGGAGCCTTCTCCCTCCATCCTTATCAATGGATTATTATTAAATTGAAAATACTTAAATTATCTTCAATATTAAAAAAATTTGTATAGAATTTTCTGTATGCAAAAATAAACACAAGGTAAATCTGGAGACATAATTTCTTAACTAGAAACTGAGCAAGAAATATTATAAAGCATTTTACTCAGTTAATTCCTGAAAAATCTTATATTTTGCAGGACATCTTCATGAAAGTTGGTGTCTCTTGTTTTTACTTTTTATACTCTGTAACATTTCTTTACTCAGTTAATTGATTTGAAAATCTTAATTTAACATACATGGTGAAGATTTTCTGACACAACTGTTTAAGATGTATTTTACTCTTCTGACTTGTGACCTATGATCTTTGAGAATTGGTTAATCCTAATTAACTCAACAGGCAAGATCCCATGTGGATGAACTCAGAGTGTAATTTATTTCATGTTCAGAAAAGGACATAAAGCCATTAATTTGTGTGACATGTAAGCTAAACATTTTGCTATTTTCCACCTCACTAAATCTCAGACCAGCATTTCTCAGACTAATATTTTATACCAAAAAAGAAAAAAAAATAGCAGACTTTAGTCACAGCTTCTTCACTATTGACCTCTTTGTATTATCTAACATTATAAACATATCTCTAAAGATATCTAAATGTTATTGATTCCAGCACTTACTGATCTCTACTTGTTTTTTGCTTCTGATTTAGAACTCAATGTATATTATACTGTGTGACTAATAATTGAGTGCCCATTGATGAGCAAGGTGGTAGAGGAGACACAAAGTAACTAGCACTTAATCAATAATATTTTGTTTGAATGAGTACATGCCAAGTAGCTTGGGTAAAGGAGCAATACCCCATATGACATGGTGAATTCTGGTAATGAGTTTTATTTTAGGTGGTGTGGAGATATAGCTAAAAAGTAGACTAAGGATAAGTAGTAATTATTCTGTAATTGCTGATTGAGTATTATCCAAAGTGAAAGGTTTTATGTAAAGTGTTACATTTTCAAATCTATCTTTGAGTTACCAGAACTAGGAAAAAATAGGATATTTTTAATCATAATAGGTTATTACATAATTTAGAGCTATTTATCTCATGAGGGTGTATGGGACAGCCACATAGACCTTTTCAAATATTCAGTTAAATATATGGTCATATGGAGTTTAACGAACTAATTATACCTGGAAAAAACAGATGTCTGAGCTATTTGCAGGGTAACATTTTAAACAAAGTAGAAAATTTTTCTAGAGATAACAATTTGGGTAAAAAATAGGAAGAAATAAGGCAAACTGATAAAAGCATTAAAGAGAAAAAATTGGGAAACAGAAACAATGAAAAAGAGATGTATAGAGGTGAATATGGGGGAAAATCTATTAGTGGCTGTGATAATTTTATATGTCAAGTTGGTTAGACTGCAGTGATCAATTGATTGGTCAAATCCAGTCTACATGTTGCTTGTATGGTATTTTTTAGAAGTGATTAACATTTATAATCACCAGGCTTTGAATAAAGCAGATTACACTCATTAGTATGTGTGGGCCTTATCCAATCAGTTGAAAGTCTTAAGAGTGAAGAATGAGTTTTCTTAAATTTTAGAAAAAGGAATTCTTCTTCAGTACTGCAACGTAGAATCCTCTGAGTTTCCAGCCTGGCTGACCTGCCCTTTGGATCTCAGGCTCAAGATTGCAACATCAGCTCTTGCCTGAATATATAGCCTGCCAAACCACACTGTGTATTTCAGACTTGTCTGCCTCTAAGCGTGAACCACTTACTTAAAGTAAATCTCTCTATAAGATAGATCTTTATTTATGTTTTTGCAGAGAATCTTGACTAATAACAGTGGCTAATGATGTAGTATCAAGGGGAAAATAATGGCCAGCGCATGGAATGCTGTACATAACCAAAAAGCAGAAAAATGGATAAAAAACTAATTATATTCTGAAATTGAGGTCAATTGTGACATTTAAAAGGGCGCTTTTGTGGGAACTGTAGCTAATAGAAATTATGTTTAAGTCTACAGAGAATTCACGAGACATGAGAAAGGGAATTCAAAACATAGAAAGCTCTTGGAAGAAATTGAGTAATGAGATAAATGATAGAGATATAAGAGAAAATCAGGGCTTCCCTGGTGGCGCAGTGGTTGAGAGTCCGCCTGCCGATGCAGGGGACACGGGTTCGTGCCCCGGTCTGGAAAGATCCCACATGCTGCAGAGTAACTGGGCCCATGAGCCACAACTACTGAGCCTGCGTGTCTGGAGCCTGTGCTCCGCAACAAGAGAGGCTGCGATAGTGAGAGGCCCGTGCACCGCGATGAAGAGTGGCCCCTGCTCGCTGCAACTAGAGAAAGCCCTCACACAGAAACGAAGACCCAGCACAGCCCAAAATTAATTAATTAATTAAAAAAAAATAAGAAAATCAAAAGGGAAGGGAATTTACTTTTTGTTTGTTTTATTTTGAAAAACACTTGGAACACAGGAGGAGATACCAATAAAAGAAAGGAGATCAAGGACCTAAACTGAGAAAAGAAATTGATCCACAAAGAAGCTAGAAAAAGAGAAGAGGGAATTGGATAGTGAGGACAGCTAGAATACAAAAATCTGTATCAAAGAAACATATAGATATTATTAAAAGATGAACTGAGGCATATTAAGAATTTATTTGAGCAAAAATTGATTTCAATTGGTAAGCACCCTATCTAGAAGGTAGGGAGGAGCTCCCAGGAGCTATACAGGATGAAAAACTTACAGGCAAAAGAGAATGGAAGCAAGGAAGTCATACTGGCAAAAATACAGATTGGTTATTAAAAGATTACTTTCACTTAAGGGATAATGGGGGTCTATCAGACAGATGACCTAACTAGTGCTGGGCAGGAGATTCCTGATTGACTGTTTTAAGATTCCATTTCTGGAAGAGCCCTGACTATAATTAAGTTAAATTTTGGTTTGTTGATGGGGAGCTTAGAATGAGTGACTACATTTTGGACCTGTTGTCTTTTTTTTAAAATCAACACAAAGTTTTCATTATATATTAATAGTTTAATAAAAAGAAGTTTGCCTGTTATTCTGTTTGTGTAGAAAATAGACTGGAAAGAGAGATCTACAAATATTTATAATGCTTAGTTTTCTCTGGTTTATTTTAATTTCCTTAATTGTGCTTAATTGATATTTTCTAACATGACTACAATGTTAAAAGTTACTGATAAATAATTAAATATAGGCTTGGGAACAAATAAGCGAAAAACAGGCTGGTGGAAAATGGGCACAAGATGAGAGTTACTATTTAGTTGGCTTGCTTGAATAGTGGAGAATTACCACATGATAGTGAATGGTGAGAAATATAGGATGAAAGCTATAAAATTTCAGCTTCTAAGAAACAGGTTTTTTTAAAGGAAGTCTCCATGAACTGTGACATTTGACATAATCGATTCAGGAGGGGAAGATGTAGATAAACAGAAACAAGTTTCTCCAAGAGGAATATTGTAAGGCCAAAAATGACATGAAGTAGCAGAACAAAAGTGCATGAGAACATTCTGTAATCAGTATTAGCTGCCTGTATTTTTTCACTGCATTTTATTTTGTTATGAATTTTCCATGTGCCACTGAATATTGCTCAGAAAAACATATATTTCAAGCAGACAGCATGGTAAAAAGTGAACATGCAAACAAACCTCTGATATCCACAGTTCAACCCCAAAGGCTCTTTCAGTCATTCACTAAATAGTGTTTAACTGTGTATAGTCATCTTAACTAATTTTATAAGGCAGTAACAATTCTTATTAATACTACTGTTAAAACTCATGAAAAGAATAAAACATCGGCACTGTTAAGCAAGGAAAACACATTTTGGCAAGAATCAAGGAATGTCTTTTCATCTAATATTACTTATGACACTATCTTATAGAATAACATTCTTGGCCTAATTAAAAAGATTAAATCATTGTGTGTGAGTTATATAAATTGAGCTTGTTTTACTTAATATGAAATGGAAGGAATAGTGAAAGGAGAAAACTGTATGTTTCTGTAAAATTTCATTTTCTCAGAATTGTCAAATAATGTTGTCTCTCTGCTATGAGACTACTCTCATGGTAATATTACAATTTAATTTGTTACTGAAATACATAAAACATAAGAGATAGTGGAAATAACTTTGTCCTCCCTTTTTGTAACTGGTCTTGTTCAATTTCTACTGCAAAATCATTTCTGATTTTTGTCATTGAATTATCTACAGAAACATCATCAGAGTCAAATATCTCTTTTCCCCTTATAATTTCCATATCTTTCTCAATATTATTTTTAGTTATTTTTAAAATTATACCTCAAGTAATAAAAATGGTCTACATAACAACTGCAAATATTGAAGTTAAGAAATAAGACAATATATTTGTCATTTAGTAAGATGTATTTTTTAAAAAATCTTTATTGGAGTATAATTGCTTTACAATAGTGTGTTCTTTTCTGCTATATAAAAAAGTGAGTCAGGGCTCCCCTGGTGGCGCAGTGGTTGAGAGTCCACCTGCTGATGCAGGGGATATGGGTTCGTGCCCCGGTCCAGGAAGATCCCACATGGCGCGGAGTGGCTGGGCCCGTGAGCCGTGGCTGCTGAGCCTGTGCGTCCGGAGCCTGTGCTCCACAACAGGAGAAGCCAAAACAGTGAGAGGCCCACACACCGCAAAAAAAAAAAAAAATAGGTAGAGAATATATGTACATGCCAGTCTCTCACTTCATCCCAGCTTACCCTTCCCCCTCCCCATGTCCCCAAGTCCATTCTCTACATCTGCATCTTTATTCCTGTCCTGCCTCTAGGTTCTTCAGAATCATTCTGTTTTTTTCAAATTCCATATATATATGTTAGTATACGGTATTTGTTTTTTATCTTTCTGACTTACTCTAGGTCCATCCACCCCACTACAAATAACTCAATTTCGTTTCTTTTTATGGCTGAGTAATATTCCATTGTATATATGTGCCACATCTTCTTTATCCATTCATCTGTCAATGGACACTTAGGTTGCTTCCATGTCCTGGCTATTGTAAATAGAGATGCAGTGAACATTGTGGTACATGACTCGTTTTGAATTACGGTTTTCTCAGGTTATATGTCCAGTAGTGGGATTGCTGGTCATATGATAGTTCTATTTTTAGTTTTTTAAGGAACTTCCATACTTTCTCCATAGTGGCTGTATCAATTTACACTTCCACCAACAGTGCAGGAGGGACAGTGTGAGGTGATACCTCATTGTAGTTTTGATTTGCATTTCTCTAATGATTAATGATGTTGAGCATCCTTTCATGTGTTTGTTGGCAATCTGTATATCTTTTGGAGAAATGTCTATATAGGCCTTCTGCCCATTTTTGGATTGGGTGTTTGTATTTTTGATATTGAGCTACATGAGCTGCTTGTATACTTTGGAGATTAATCCTTTGTCAGTTGCTTCGTTTGAAAATATTTCTCCTATTCTGAGGGTTGTCTTTTCATCATGTTTATGTTTTCCTTTTCTGTGCAAAAGCTTTGAAGTTTCATTAGGTCCCAGTTATTTATTTTTGTTTTTATTTTCATTTGTCTAAGAGGTGGGTCAAAAAGGATCTTGCTGTGATTTATGTCATAGACTGTTCTGCCTATGTTTTCCTCTAATAGTTTATAGTGTCTGGCCTTACATTTAGAGCTTTAATCCATTGTGAGTTTATATTTTTATACGGTGTTATGGAGTGTCCTAATTGCACTCTTTTACATGTAGCTGTCTAGTTTTCCCAGCACCACTTATTGAAGAGGCAGTCTCTTCTCCATTGTATATTCTTGCCTTCTTTATCAAAGATGAGGTGACCATATGTGTGTGGGTTTATCTCTGGGCTTTTGACTCTGTTCCATTCATCTATATTTCTGTTTTTGTGCCAGTACCATACTGTCTTGATTACTGTAGCTTTGTAGTATAGTCTGAAGCCAGGGAGTCTGATTCCTCCAGCTCCGTTTTTCTTTCTCAAGATTGCTTTTGCTATTTGGGGTCTTTTGTGTTTCCATATGAATTGTGAAATTTTTTTGTTCTAGTTCTATGAAAAATGCCATTGGTAGTTTGATAGGGATTGCACTGAATCTGTAGTTGCTTTGGGTAGTAAAATCATTCTCACAATGTTGATTCTTCCAATCCAAGAACATGGTATATCTCTCCATCTGTTTCTGTCATCTTTAGTTTCTTTCATCAGTGTCTTATAGTTTCTTGCATACAGGTTTTTTGTCTCCTTAGGTAGGTTTATTCCTAGGCATTTTATTCTTTTTGTTGCAGTGGTAAATGGGAGTGTCCTTAATTTCTCTTTCAGATATTTCATCATTAGTGTATAGGAATGCAAGAGATTTCTGTGCATTAATTTTATATCTTTCTACTTTACCAAATTCATTGATTAGCTTTAGTAGATTTTTGGTAGCATCTTTAGGATTCTCTATGTATAGTATCATGTCATCTGCAAACAGTGATGGTTTTACTTCTTCTTTTCCAAGTTGGATTCCTTTTATTTCTTTTTATTCTCTGATTGCTTTTGCTAAAAATTCCAAAACTATGTTGAATAATAGTGGTGAGAATGGGCCACCTTGTCTTGTTCCTGATGTTAGTGGAAATGGTTTCAGTTTTTCACCATTGAGAATGATGTTGACTTTGGGTTTGTCATATATAGCCTTTATTCAGTTGAAGTAATTTCCTTTTATGCCTACTTTCTGGAGAGTTTTTTATCATAAATGAGTGTTGAATTTTGTCAGTAGCTTTTATGCATCTGTTGAGGTGATCATATGGTTTTAATCTTTCAGTTTGTTAATATGGTGTATCACATTGATTGATTTGCATATATTGAAGAATCCTTGGATTCCTGGGATAAACCCCACTTGATCATGGTGTATGATCCTTTTAATGTGCTGTTGCATTGTTTGCTCCTATTTTGTTGAGGTTTTTATCATCTATGTTCATCAGTGATGTTGGCCTGTAGTTTTTGTGTGTGTGTGTGACGTCTTTGTGTGGTTTTGGTATCAGGGTGACGGTGGCCTCGTAGAATGCGTTTTGGAGCATTCTACCTCTGCTTTATTTTCGAAGAGTTTGAAAAGCATAAGTGTTAGCTCTTCTCTAAGTGTTTGATAGAATCCACCTGTGGATCCATCTGGTGCTGGGTTTTTGTTTGTTGGAAGATTTTAATCACAGTTTGAATTTAATTACTTGTGACTGGTCTGTTTATATTTTCTATTTCTTCATGGTTCAGTCTCAGAAGGTTGTGCTTTTCTAAGAATTTGTCCATTTCTCCCAGGTTTTCCATTTTATTGGCATACAGTTTCTTGTAGTAATCTCTCATTATCATTTTATTTCTGCAGTGTCAGTTGTTACTTCTCCTTTTTCATTTCTAATTCTATTGATTTGAGTCTTTTCCCTTATTTTCTTGATGAGTCAATGTTACAGCTGGTTTGGTGGTACTGAATTCTCTTAGCTTTTGCTTGTATGTAAAGGTTTTATTTGCTCCGTCGAATCTGAATGAGATCCTTGCTGGGTAGGGTAATCTTGGTTGTAGGCTTTTCCCTTTCACCACTTTAAATATGTCCTGCCACTCCCTTCTGGCTTGCAGAGTTTCTGCTGAATGATCAGCTGTTAACTTTATGGGGATTCCTTTGTATGTTATTTGTTGTTTTTCCCTTGCTGCTTTTAATATTTTTCCTTTGTAGTTAATTTTTGATAGATTGCTTAATATGTGTCTTGGCATGTTTCTCCTTGGATTTATCCTGTATGGGACTCTGTGCACTTCCTGGACTTGACTATTTCCTTTCCCATATTAGGGAAGTTTTCAACTATAATCTCTTCAAATATTTTCTCATTCCCTTTCTTTTTCTCTTGTTCTTCTGGGACCCCTATAATTCGAATGTTGGTGTATTTAATGTTATCCCAGAGGTCTCTGAGACTGTCCTCAATTCTTTTCATTCCTTTTTCTTTGTTCTGCTCTGCAGCAGTTATTTCCACTATTTTATCTTCCAGGTCACTTCTCCGTTCTTCTGCCTCAGTTATTCTGCTCTTGATTCCTTCTAGAGAATTTTTAATTTCATTTATTGTGTTGTTCATCACTGTTTGTTTACTCTTTAGTCCTTCTAGGTCTTTTTAAACATTTCTTGTATTTTTTCCATTCTACTTCTGAGTTTTTGGATAATCTTTACTATCATTACTCTGAATTCTTTTTCAGGTAGACTGCCTATTTCCTCTTCATTTGTTTGGTTTGGTGGGTTTTTACCTTGCTCCTTCATCTGCTGTGTATTTCTCTGTCTTCTCATTTTGCTTAACTTACTGTATTTGGAATCTCCTTTTCACAGGTTAGAGGTTCGTAATTCCTGTTGTTTTTGTTGTCTGTCCCCAGTGGGTAAGGTTCGTTCAGAGGGTTGTGTAGGCTTCCTGGTGGAGGGGACTGGTGCCTGTGTTCTGGTGGATGAGGCTGGATCTTGTCTTTCTGATGGGAAGGACCACTTCCGGTGGTGCGTTTTGGGGTGTCTGTGAACTTATTATGATTTTAGGCAGCCTCTCTGCTAATGGGTGGGGTTGTGTTCCTGTCTTGCTAGTTGTTTGGCATTGAGTATCCAGCACTGGAGCTTGCTGGTCGTTGAGTGGAGCTGGGTCTTAGCATTGAGATGGATCTCTCTGAGAGAGCTCTCGCTGATTGATATTACACGGGGCTGGGAGGTCTCTGGTGGAGCAATGTCTGAACTCGGCTCTCCCGCCTCAGAGGCTCAGGCCTGACACCTGGCCAGAACACCTAGACACTTTTAGCCACATAGCCAGGTATGTGGGGATTTTCTTGCATTTTGGGAAGTCTGAGGTCTTCTGCCAGCATTCAATAGGTGTTTTGTAGGAGTTGTTCCACATGTAGTTGTATTTCTGATGTATATTTGAGGAGGAAGGTGATCTCCATGTCTTACTCCCCTGCCATCTTGAAGGTCCTCTTCAAGATGTACTTTTAAAATGATCCATTCCTACTAGTAGGGTAAAATACAAAGTGTGCATGTTTCTAAATGTTTTATTTAAAAATGTAAAATATTAGAATTCAATATATTTAGTCATATGTTTGTGTCACAAAGGCAGCAGCATGAGAATAGTATGATCAGTGATCCATCTTTTGTTTCTCTTATCTTTTCCATATAATATATTTCAGTAAATTGCTTAGTCTTAAAAATCTCTCTCTCTCCTTCACACACACACACACACACACACACACACACAGATACCAGCTTTTTAAAATTTAGTGTATATTTGAAATATTGACATATATAGTGCTTATTTTTCCTGTCAATCTTCATTTTTATATCTGGGTAAAGTAGTATCTGAAAGTATTGTAACACACTTTTAAATGATTCCACTTTCATCTTCAGGGACTTTATAATCCTTAATATATTCTTGGAATTCCTTGACACTCAGTTTTAAGCCTGCTGTGTTTATATAAAATAAGATTAACTTTTATATGTTAAAAAACTCTTAATATGCCATGAGTACTGACAGAACTTACCAATTTGATTAACAATGTAAGTTTGATATTATTTACATGTGTTCAATCAATTTTGTGTTGACAGAACATATAACAAAAATAAATTTCCATATTTATAGATGGAGCACAAGACTGAACTATAGACAGGAGCAAGGGCTAGGACCAACTGTGCCACGACACAGGGCTAATATCAAAAGTTCTCAGAGATGAGCTAAAAAGATCCTGGGATTCAAGAGAAAGCAGCATGAGAGAGGTCTATTTTCTATTTTGTTTGTTTTATGTTTGTTGATAGTGGAGAAACTAAATGCTGAATACATCTATTAAGTCCAATAATGAGTTTCTTCTAAAGGACAGAAAGGAAGCCTTTAATGTGAAGATATTTAATCAGCAATAAATGGGTCCTAATGGAAGATTAGGTGAGATTAATTTACCAGTAAGTCCAGGAAAATTGTGGAGGGGAAACATAGGAAAGGAAGTTTTGCAGGTTCTGATAGGAGTCACTGATTACATTAGTCTTGGGGTTAAGATCTTTAATATAATGGTACATCCCAGGTCTCAAGGACTATCAATATGTATGTTTGGCATATGGTGTCTACCTATATTATTAGAAAAGCTAATCTCATGTAACATCAATGTAAAAAGATAAATAAGTATAATTCTTAATCAGGATATCCCTGGATGAAAGTGGGTCTGCAACATTATATATCAATGGCTTAGCTCAAAGATCATAACATCTGTGGAGACTTTCCAGATCTCTCCCAGCCAGAAACATTCATTCCTCTGTTCAAACAGTCATGTATGTTATCATGGTCTGAGTGTACAAATATGGATTTATTATTTGATTAAGATTTCTATATGTGTTGGTTAGCAATCCCAGGAGCTTCCTTGGTAGAATTGGCCCCTGTACACAGAGAGAAGGGAGAGACCCAAAAAGAGGCAGACCACTACTGATTGGTAGGAGGCAGGTTGAATAAGCTAGAAAACTTACCCATATATATGCTGTCTTCAGTATATGGTGCTTCATACCTAGGGACACATACAGACTGAAAGTGAGGGGATGGGAAAAAGTATTCCATGCAAATGGAAATCAAAAGAAAGCTGGAGTAGCAATGGTCATATGAGACAAAATAGGCTTTAAAATAAAGGCTGTTAGAAGAGACAAGGACACTACATAATGGTCAAGGGATCAACCCAAGAAAAGTAGATAACAAATGTAAATATATATGCACCCAACATAGGAGCACCTCAATATATAAGACAAATGCTAACAGCCATAAAAGGAGAAAGCGACAGAAGCTTACTAGGTTTGTCTTGGGCGGTCAAAATAGCAGCTGATCTCTGCACTCCCCTGCCAGAATCTTAAAAGTTTACATAGAGGCTTTAATTGGGCTCAGTAATGTACACTGACCAGATCTTCTCAGCAACACTTTACTCTCTCAAGTCTGTGTCCTTGGAAGAGCTCCCAGTGTGGGAATAGTAAAGTGCACATTCCAAGGATAGGGGAAAGAGTGAAGATTGATCCCTCCCATTGGTCAAGTCCACCTCAAGGATCAACCAGTGTTTATATCCTGATTATTTCCTCCAACAAAATATAAGAAGAGATTGTGTTTTACCAATCCCTAACTTTCCCAGTGCCAATTCCGGAGTCTATATTATGTACTTAACATGTTACTATAGTATAATAAAATACTTTATAATGGATTAGAGCTTTTTAATTGTTCTATATCCAATAAATAACTTTTAAGTAATATGATATTTATACAAAAATATTAGATTTTAAACTCTTGGAAATTTAGTGATTGAGAATTACAGCACGTGCAATAACCTAACATTTGACAAACATATAGCCAAAAGAGATTTGATTTTATTCATATTATTAAAGAGAGTTTCAAAAGTGATGGATGAAATAAAATAAAGTTTATCATTGATAATATTATAAAATAAATTCACTCTACACTTCACATATGTACTTTTCTATTTTAATATTTAATAATGCTGTAATAAATCAGTGTTTCATATTCTACATACAAGGACATTGCCTTCTTAAGTACTGCTAAATGCTTTCATATAGTTGAATAAGTGAGGCCTTGATCCTGGCATTTATTTCTTTTAAAGAGAAAGTGTCCCATGCCTGTGGGGAAAGAAAGCAAATAAAAAACAGTAAAAAAAATATAAATATTAAATAAGATATGTGAACCACTTATATTTACAACCCTCAAATTTATCATTTTCCTGAATATTTTATAAAAGGAAAATACAAACAATAACCGGACATCAGACAGATGGGGCTGACTCTGTCTTTTCCCAGGAAGAAATGAAAGGAAAAGATGATTTGGGGGAGAAAGTGAAAGCATTAATACATCTTTGTGGAAAGCAGTAAAACAGTATCCTTTGACAGCATATATGGGCTATGATTCAATTCTAGACCTCATAATATTGATCAGAAATTATGTTATAATCAAAAGTAAATACCTATTTTGTGTTTCTTTGATCAAATTACAATTGCTCAAGAATGAAAAGGTCACTGGTAATTTAGACAAATCAAATTAATTCAATATTAGTTTTAGAATTCTATATTCTGACAACAGGCAATTTTGTACTGCAGGTAAAATTACAATATTACCATAAAAAATTATTCCAAGTTTTTGCATCTGCTTTTGAAAAGTGGAAGAGATTTTCCTATAAATTCTATGCTTTTCAATGCTCATGACACGTGATAATACCAACATGTCACTTAACCAGCAAGACAAAACTAATAGAAATTCATATTGTAAAGATATTTCGCTTCTGCTATATGTATATATCTCTAAAAATAAGCTATATGATGTGATGCCTTCTCCTGTGGAGTGTCCTTCATGCATCACTAATTGTTACATAGTTTTGTCTTGAATTTCTAGGGCCAGTCCTCCTTTGTATTATAGTGACTACTACTTGTTTTCATCTTACTATAGATTATATTTCATGTACTTGGTGCATTAATAGTTTGTTGGTTTTTTTTGACATAGCCAGTTAAGAGTTGTTTGTTATAAATTTCTGAATAGTCAAAAAGAACGCAAAATCAGAGGTTTTGAAAAGTAATTTGCCCTCACTTATAAAAACAGAATAATAAATTAGCATAGAATGAACTGTAGTTACAGATGTAATTTGTCAATTAAATCCTCTTTTCTAAAATAAGAACACTTAAAGGAGAATAAAAAGTTATCACTGAAATATCAGTATTGATCCCTTCATTTACATATGCTAATTTTGTTGATGTATCTTCTACCTATCTATTTGTGCCATTCTTTGAGGGCTGTTACGTGATGGCCTGAATTTATTTAGAGTTGTGTTGGGCTTCTACATTAGACTGGGCAAAAGCTCTTGTTTCTATCACCTAGTGTTCAACACAGAATTAATATAACATTGAGAATCACTTCAAAAAGATAATTCAGTTGGTGGTGTTCACATTTTAGCAAGAATGTTAAAACAAGATATCATTTTTAACACCAACCTGATATATTCAGCAGTGTCTGGGGTCAAGTAAATTTCCACTATAATATTTATAAAATTAACATGTCATTTGAAAAAAAAAGTGTTTCTATAAGCTAGTAAGTGAAATAATCAGATCTCATGAGAACCATCTCATGGCAGATTTAAAATTCAGACTGTAAGTATATATCAGTATTCTGAAATGGAACTGTGAATCAGGTCAAGAAAATAAACTGCTTTTTACTTTTTGTTTTAATACACTACCTGCATTTTACCATAAATATGAATTTATACTAAATTGAACTAAGTTTTTTTTAAGATTTATAGATAATAGGAATTTTTTTTTTTTTTTTTGCGGTACATGGGCCTCTCACTGCTGTGGCCTCTCCCGTTGCAGAGCACAGGCTCCGGACGCGCAGGCTCAGCGGCCAGGGCTCACGGGCCCAGCCACTCCACGGCATGTGGGATCCCCCCCGGACCAGGGCACGAACCCGTGTCCCCTGCATCGGCAGGCAGACTCTCAACCACTGCGCCATCAGGGAAGCCCCAGATAATAGGAATTTTAAGGCTGGAAGGCTGAATAGAAATTCAAAGACATTCTATCCTTATATTTCATGAAACAGCTTTTAAATAATCTTAAAGAAATATAATACTTTGTGAAATTATTAAACAAGTTAAATGAAGGAATAATTATAAATCCCTAAAATATTAAAAATAAAATAATAACAATGCTTTCTATACCAAATATAATAAAGCATTTAGGGAAAGAGTGAAAGAGGATCTACTTTATTAACATATATCAGAGATCCAAGATGTGGATGAATTCCGTCATGAAAGGAAGTACTAATGGAGAATTGATGGAAAAGGTAATGCTAGAACTAAATTCCTCAGGGTAGAGGAAGTCCTAAGTTTTGCAGCTGGACAAGCTCATCAAACCACGTGCATTATAATTATTCAAAACCCAACATCATGGCGTGTTCATTTACTTTAAAAAAATTCTGTGAAACTAAAAGAGGTTTAAATTAAAACAATATAGGATTAGAATTGATTTGACCATTTTTCCTTAAAAACCCAGAGAAATGGAAGAAACATAAAATCCCAGAGAAATGGAAGAAACATAAAATCCTCATAGATAAAGTATATACATATATCACAAACCTTCTCAAAACTGTTTTAAGATATGTTTGGAATTAAATGGAAACTATTAAATCCAAATGTCTAGAGAAACTTTGATTTGCTTGTTGTAATTCTTAAAACAAACTAGACAAACTAAACTATGAATGATGTAAGTGAATGAGAATTCTAATAAGTAATGCACCAGTGATCAAAGGGAGAAAAGAGTTAGGACAATAATAAACTAAAACACATTAGCTTTGCAAATCTGAAAATTTAAGTTCTGGCATATATTAGATTTGGAATTCAGGCTGCTATTTTCCTTTCTGGAATTTAAAACAAAACAAAAACCAGTTGACCAAATGCAAAGGCATATTTAATTTAATATTCTATTTTACATCTTGCTATTAAATATCACATTTTATGCTTAGATTTTTCACATAATTATATAAGCATAATTATAATGTATATTTTAAATTTATTTTCTTTACATTATCCTTACTGTTTCTCCAGGATAAGGGATCAAATAATTTTAACGTAAAACAAAGGCAATTAACACTACTGCAATGAATGTTACCTATTGTAACAAGTTGCAGAAAGAAATAGCTAATTTGATGAGTGGGGAACTATTAGTGCTGTGACAACGATGGCAAATATCTGACTTTTTTCCAACTAATGTTTGGATTTTCAGGGATTTATCACAAATTCCAAAACTTAAATATATATATATATATATATATTGATTTAAAAAGTTAGCACCAGTGTATACGTAGTAAACTATACATGTGCAAAGTTCTGTTCTATTCTAATAAATTAATTCATTTAATGAACAAAAAAAACACTATGAAGTGGAGTATTAAAAATTTTACAAATAAGGAACCCAAGATACAAAAACTTAAGAAATTTTTCTAGAACTTCCTTGGTGGCGCAGTGGTTAAGAATCCACCTGCCAATGCAGGGAACATGGGTTCGAACCCTAGTCCGAGAAGATCCCACATGCCGCAGAGCAAATAAGCTCGTGCACCACAACTACTGAGCCTGCGTGCCTAGAGCCCGTGCTTTGCAGCAAGAGAAGACACCGCAATGAAAAGCCCGCGCACCGCAATGAAAAGCCCGCGCACCACAACGAAGAGCAGCCGCCGCTCGCCACAGTAGAGAAGGCCCGCACACAGCAACGAAGACCCAACGCAGCCAAAATAAATAAATAAATAAATTTATAAAAGAAAACAAAAAGAATTTTTTCTAATATTAATCAGCTATAAAATGGTAGGAGCTAATATTTTAACCAGGCAGTCTATCTCCAAGGTCTTGGGTATTTACACCTATGTACATAAATCCCAAAGCCGGCGAAAGACTTTAAAGCTTGGAATAAGGATTTAGTCTTATCGGTATTGAAATTTGTACATTTTGGCAAACCCACCACTACCACCACCACCATGAAAATCTGTTGACATTGCTCGTACATGATGAGGCAGTGTCCCATTCAGTGGAATTTATTATTTGGCAATGAGTCTTTAAAAAATGTATGCATACAAAGGGGCAAGATTATTTATAATAACGAAAAATTGCAAATGACCTACGTTTCCTTCTTTAGAGAAATGGCATATCTAATTTATGCACTATTATTATAACAAATGTGAAGAATTTTTGGCATCATAACAAACTGCTTACAGACTGAAAAAAAAGGTAAAAAAGGTCAAATTCACAATTGTAAACTACATTTTAACTGTGTATAAAACTGATAGCTGTAGAAAAATGTATTTAGAAATACAAGTCATACCACAGATATTTTAGGGTAGTATAAACATGAATAATTATTTTATCCTTTGTGTGATTCTTTTTCTAGCTTGTAATTTTACCTTTAATAGGACCTTACTGAGTGTAAATTAAGAGCCTTTTTTTTCTGCAAGACTATTTGGCAATATTTTTTTGCTCCTTGACCTTTAATGCCACTTCTAGAAATTAATCCGAGGGTGCCCAAAGACTTACAACATGTGCACTCACAGCAGAATTATTTGTGGCAATAAAACATTGGCAACAAACTAAGCATCCAAAATAGTTATAAATCCTGCCTCATCCATATGACAGAAACAACCTGTCATGAACATACAGTACAAAGAGATTTAATAACATAGGACATTGACAAGAAATACTGCAATTAGTTTGAGTGCTTATCTCTGTAAGCTGAATTCACGGGTGATTTTAAAAGATCTTCCCCATTAGTCAGTTTTTCAGTAATAACATACATATTATTATCTTCATGCTTGCAAGAAGCAGATACATACTTGCGTCTCAGTAGTCATTTTGGGAATGTTCGTTTTAATTTTAAGTAATATATTTTTAGTGTTTCATTCTTTTCTTCTTAGAAAACTTTATGATATATAAACCAGAAAATATTTTTATTTAATGTCAAGATATAAAATATCCCATCAAATTAAATCATTTTCTTTACATTTCAGCAAGATATTCTCATTTTGATTTAAATTCCACTGAGGAAAACATCGGCCCAAATATTCATAAGATTTATGTTTGGTATATGGGCCTTCATTTATTTAAATCATTTCCTAACTTTTCCTCTACTTAAAAAAAATAACAGTAGTAATTACAGCTTTATAGGGTGGCCCTTCTAACAGAAAGTTGACATATATTGTTCAATAATAACCCATTATTAGCTCTGCAACCTGTATTGTGTCAACTACAGACAAACAAAACAATTTAATCTCAAGCACATTCAATTCTTCTAAGTGGTGCCTTAAAGGACTTTTTAATAATTTTTTTAAATTAAGACCTTATGAATTATATCTCATCAAATTTTCAATGTACAGAAAATTGGTACTGAAAAGTGTATATAAATATAAAATAAACATTCATCTCCATATATTCTAAATTTGTTTGCAGTTGAATCAGCAAGACTTAGAGTAGGAATACTCTATCAATTTCAAGTAAGTATATCTAGAGTTTGCTAAATTTAAACTCCTTTGATTTTTTTTTTGAAGGACACAACTATATTCTTCTTGTGCTGTAATTTTATCATACTATTATCTATGAACACTATTCAAAAGGCAGCTTGCTCTTCTAGCTTTAAGAATGTATTTTTTGTACATCAAGATAAATAACATTTCTATTACAATGATTATATAAGTTTCAAGTGATTGGAAGCTTTTACTATTCAAGGGTCTTTTCTATAAATAGTGTTATGAAGTGATATTACCTTATCATTTGACTAGCACTGTAACACCCTTTTCAGGAAGCTCTCCTTGAAATCCAGTGCATTTAAGAAGGTTAATTAAGGTCACATTTATAATGGGATGGAATAGAATCTAGAATCAAACACAAGTAACTTAATATCAGACTATGAAGTGGTTTCCTGCAGAACACATTAATATTTAGAAAAGGAAAAATTGAATGGGCAAATAATTGTACCACACTATATATAGAGGGATGTCTACATATATAGATAGAGATACTGATGGAGCTTTAGTTTAGTGACTTTAGCTGAAAAATTCTTTAGGTCATTATATTAACAGTCTTGGGCTGCCATAACAAGTACAAAAAACTGAGTGGCTTAAAACAGCAGAAATTTATTGTCTCACAGTTCTGGAGGCTAGAAGACAGAAATCAAGGTGTTGGAAAGGCGCTCCCTTTGAAACCCTCTTCCTAGTATCTGGTGGTGGCTATCAATCCTTGGCATTCTTTGGCTTGCAGCTGCATTGTCAGCACATGAAATGCTCCCTGTAGGTCTGTGTCTTCACAAATGACCGTCTTCTTATGAATATACCACTCATATTGGATTTAGGGGCACACCCTATTCCAAGATGGGCACATCTTGACTTAACTAATTGCATTAAAATGACCCTATTTCCAAATAAGGTCATATTCTAAAGTGCTTGTGGTTAGAACTCCAGCATATCTTTAATTTGGGGGTGGTAGAAACAAAAATTTAACCTATAATAGTCATGGTAACTATTGTATGAGGTCCTTAAAAAAGAAAATAGTGAATTATCTATACTGAATGTTTACAGGGTTCTACAAGTCAAGAAATATTTGAGACTAAAGGCAGTTCTACCATAAGAGATCCAGAGTTGTGTAGCATAAACAAGCAGCATTATTTCAGAAAGCTACTCTGAAAGCATGCTCCTTTTTCAAATGGAGGTAGGGAGTTTTCCTACTGCAAAAGGAATTTCAATGTAAGATCTAAGTTTTTCAACAGAAAATTATTACTACCAATCTAGGCTACTGAGTCAGAACATTCTTCTTCCTACAGTGCTCCTCCTAAATCTTGATTGAAGCTTAAAAATATTGAGGACAGGGGCTGACTGATGTCTGTCTTTTTTTAACTTCTGTACACTCAGGAGAGAGTACAGAGTGTTTGTCTCTTGATGGGAAAAAAAGTGGAATATTTGTGGATATGGTGAATGTCCTTTTCATATCTCCATTTTGTGTTAAATCCAAATACACGCACTCTGCATGCTTTTATACCCACACAACTGAACGTATCTAGAGTAACACACCCCAGAGTGCATGGTGATATCCCTTTAAATTCATGCTTATTAACGTCAAGCAGGCCATGAATGCTTCACTGATACTATCCTATACTTCCTTCGTCCAGATCTCCTAAGTGACTATTTCACACATCCCACTCACTCCTCCAACAGGCAACCCACTCTCACTTCTTCTAGCTGACAAACTTCTCTCACTTAGCTGACAAAAGTCACCAAAGGACTTCCAAAGGCTCCCACCGTCACAACATCCAACTGCCAGTACCGCTGTGTAATACCGGAGGCCGCAATTCACTTTTTATGCTACTCACTAGAGCAAAACTCCACAGAATACACTGTTACGGTGCACCCAGGAGTTGTGCAATTGGCAGTCTAGCCTATCAATGTCTGTGTTTATATACTCTGATCGTTACTCATGCCGACGTAAAAAATATTCACAACGTAAAAGTTGAGAGTTATGTTTTATTCAGCAGTAATCTGGACTTCAAGCCCAAGAGGCATTATCTCAAGTAACCCTGAGAGAACTGATCCGAGGAGTGATGTGGGGAGCCAGGATATATGGAAGTTTTGCAACAAAGGGCAGGTAGTCCGAATGTCAAAAGATTATCGTTGGGCTTCCCCGGTGGCGCAGTGGTTGAGAGTCCGCCTGCTGATGCAGGGGACATGGGTTCGTGCCCCGGTCCGGGAAGATCTCACATGCTGCGGAGCGGCTGGGCCCGTGAGCCATGGCTGCTGAGCCTGCGCGTCCGGGGCCTGTGTTCCGCAACGCGAGAGGCCACAACAGTGAGAGGGCCGCGTACCGCAAAAAAAAAAAAAAAAGATTATTGTTAATTAAAGAAAACCAGATAGCCCAAGGTAAGGAATTTAGCGCTTTTCTATGTATGGGAAGATGCAGGAGTCTGGGCTCAGTGAAATTGTTCCTTTGACTGCACCTTAGCTATCTGGGGCCAGTATCCTGTGTTTCTATATCCTGAGTTTCTTCAGGGCTCACCATGGGGAGTGTCTGCAGTCTGATTGCTGCTAGATGGCAGGTATTCTTTCCTTCCTGAGTTTCCTCAGGGCTCACCCGCTCAATTTGGAGGGCTGCAATGGCTGATGACTGTGACATCCTTTGTTTACTGGCAGGAAATATTCCATTTCTCACTCGTGATGTATCATGACATATCGGTTCTGCTCTTCTCGAAACCCAATACGCAAAATATGACGGAATTAATTCTCCCTTCTCTCTCCTATATCACCAAGATCTTACTCTCCACAGAATTTATCCATCAGCATGGAAACATGCTGTTATTTCTTTTATGTGGAAAAAATGAAACAATCTTCTCATGATCATCCCCCTTTCCCTCTTATCTACCACTCCATTTCTCTAATCTTTGTAGAAAACTTCCAAAAAATATCCTCTGTACATGTTGTTTCTAGTTCTCTCATAAACCAGAATGTTTCCCTCAATGCTCAGCCCAAAACTGTTCTTGACAACTTACACATTACTTAATAAAATGGTAACTTCTCAGTCTTTATTTTACCTTACCTATAACAGAATTTGACAAAGATGAATTCTTTCTCCTGTCAACTGAAAAAAATATGCACAACTTAAAATTTGAGAATTATGTTTTATTCAGCGGATTTTCTAAGGACTTAAGCTCAGAAGACAGCCTCTCAGATTGCTCTGAGGGACTACTCCGAAGAGGTATGGGAGGAGCCAGGATATATGGGAGTTTTGCAACAAAAACTGGTAGTTGAAACATCAAAAGATAACTGTTAATTAAAGAAAACCAGATATTTCAAGTTAATGAATTGAGAGATCACTTTTTGAGGTATCACTTTTCTCTATTTGGGAAGATGCAAGAGTCTGGGCTCATTGAAATCGTTCCTTTGATATGCACCTTAGCTTTCTAGGGCCAGTATCCTGCATTTCTGCATCCTGAATCCCCTCAGGGCTCACAGCCTGGGGAGGCTGCAATGGCTGCTGGCTTGATGGCTGCAACACCCTTTGTTTACTGATATGGCAGGTGACATTTTTCATCCATAATCCTTAAAACATATTACTTGGACCCCAGACCACTGCATCTGTTAGTTTGCCTACCACCTCATTGATTAACCCTCCTCAGTCTCCTTTTCTGGTTTTTCCTCTTCTCTCTCATTTTTCAGTGTTGAATGGCCTTATCCTTCAGCTCTTGATCCTCTCCTCATTCTATCCATATTTATTCATTTGATAATGATAAACGGGTTCTTGCCTTTAAATACTGTATGTAAATATGTGGATGACTACCAAATTTGCGCCTTCAACCCACTGTACTTCAAAGTACATACATAACTCCCTACTCATTTTTACACTCAAGAAATATAAAATTTTTATACCTGAACAAGACCAAAACAAACTTATATTCCTCATTTTACCACTCATAAAAATACAAATCACTGATTCCTGATTAAAAAACTCCGAAAGATATGTCAAATATGTTCTAATTTGGTAAATATTATTTCAAATATACAGCTACTATCATATTTAATATATGCTATTCCTACTACCAAGCATCTCAAATTTAAAATGTCACATTTCTCCAAAGAAGAAATAAAGATGGCCAATAGGCACCTGAAAAGATGCTCAACATTGCAAATTAATAGAGAAATGCAAATCAAAACTACGATGAGATATCACCTCACTCTGGTTATAATGGCCATCATCAAAAAGTGTACAAATAATAAATGCTGGAGAGGGTGTGGAGAAAAGGGGACCCTCCTGCACTACTGTTGGTGGGAATGTAAACTGATACAGCCACCATGGAGAACAGTAAGGATGTTCCTTAAAAAATGAAAATAGAGTTACCATATGATCCTGTAATCTCACTCCTGGGCATACATCTGGAGAAAACTAGAATTTGAAAATATAATTGCACCCCAGTGTTCATGGCAGCACTATTTAAAATAGCCAAGTCATGGAAGCAACCTAAATATCCATCAACAGAAGAATGGATAAAGAAGATGTGGTATATTTATATATACAATGTAATACTACTCAGCCATAAAAAAGAATGAAATAATGCCATTTGCAGCAACATGAATGGACCTAGAAATTATCATACCAAGTGAAGTAAGCCAGAAAGAGAAAGACAAATACCATATGATAGGACTTATATGTGGAATCTGAAATATAATACAAATGAACTTATTTACAAAACAGAAACACAGATATAAAAAACAAATTTATGCTTACCAAAGGGGAAGTGGGGGGAGGGATAAATTAGGAGTTTGGAATTAACAGATACACACTACTTATATGTAAAGTAAACATCAAGGTCCTACTGTATAGCACAAGCAACTATATTCAATGTACTGTAATAAACCATAATGGGAAAGAAAAAATAGAAGTGATTCATATATAAGAAAAATAGAGTTTCTTGTAAATAAAATAAAATACTATAAACTCATGCCCTGAAATGTGTTATTCCTGCAGTCTCCGCACCTCAGGCAACTCTGTCCTTCCAGATGCTCAAGACAATAACTTTGGAAATATGATTGATTCCTCACTTTTTCTCAATGCATGCTTATAATCTGTCAGTAAATCCTGTTAACTCTACCAACAAAATATATTCAAAAATGAAACAGTTGTCTTTATTCTACTCAATTTTACCCACTTCAACCAGCTCCAAGATGCTAATACCTATCCCCCAAATTACTGCATTAGCATCCTAACCTGTCACCCTGAATCCACACTTTCTCCTACATTTACTTCATAGTGATTATCACTCATGTGGCTCAAAATCTTTCATTTGCTTCTAAATTACATAGAGTAATAGTCTGCATCCTGAAAATCATATATAAATAAAAGAGAATTAATAAAATATATAGATATATTAATAAGGCATAATTTTTTTCTTGTACACAATGTTGGACATGTCATCATTTTTCAGGTTTCATGAAAAAGATATATTAAGAGAAATATAATATTAGAGGATAATAATGTAAGGTTTTGTGTTTTAAGAATCAGAAATTTAACTGGATACTCAACTATAATTAGGAGTAAATTTATTTGTGAAATCATGTTTTTGTTTGTGGAAAGTAATTATATATAACCCTATGTAATATAGACTTATGAAGAATAATAATTTGTTGTGCAAATTTGAATGCAAAAATTATGCTATTTTTCTCAAGAATACAAGTGGTTGAAGGGAAGGAGTTCATTGCAGTAGTCAAACCAAATCAGTATGTTTTTTTGTCAAAATGATACCAAACAAAACATTTCAAAGAATGAAATTTCTTCAACATCATCAAAATATGTCTTTCCATTTCTTTGAATGTTTATATTTTATTTAGGAATAGAGCTAAAATGTCATTTCTCATCTTTCTTTGACATCCTAGGCAGATATATACATGGATGAATTTCAGTGTTCATACAAAATAGAAAGTTGATCCAATAGTTCTGAATTTAGCCTTCCTTTTATTTTCACACACAAACAGACACATACACTCAGACAAGGCAGTCCTATTATGACTTGAAATATTTCTTTAGAAAACCTGGTTTTACTTTTCTAGTATATTGTCAGTTGATTATATTTAATATTTACTAAAGTAAGTTCTTTATTACATAAAATGTGTAATATATATATACATCAATTGTAAGGATAAATCAAATATGTTACATATTTTAGCCTTGATTATAATCAAATTAATAACGAATTAATCATAATTCCCTTCCACAAGTTTCATATTAATCCTCATCTGTGCATATTAGAATTTTATGTTTTGCATTTAATAGGAAACATTTTGCTATTTTCCATAAAGAAAATAACAATAACAGTGTTTTGAAGTCAGTTTTACATTTCATACTTAATATTTTCATTGTGCTTTTTATGCCTCCCAAGGCACATTGGCTTTTTTCATGTGTGAAGTTCACTGCATGTGCCATTAAATAAGTGAATACATATTTAGAAGTTATTTTATGTGCCTGTCATCAGTATTTAAAGATGTTACTTGTAGTAATTATTCATTGGATGTTCAGGCATGACAAAAATCACTGAAGCCTGACAAACTAAATTATTAAGAAAAAATATATCAGCAAGTAAACTGTTGTGGATATTACAGTGTTGGCTAACAAAGAGTATTGTATTCTTGGGATTAAATTCATAATTAATGTGTCCAATGGAATCTCATTGGAAATTCAAAGAGAGTGACTGTTTAGTATTTGTTGAATTATTGTTGCATTGCTTATATTGCTGAGAGTTCTTAATGCATAAAGTTAAGGATATATGAATTAAACTAAGTGAACCTTAGTTAATGTTCAGTTTATTCTGTTAATTTTAAGTTTTCTATGTCAGAAATATTGGTAGCTTCACAAAATTTTTGTGGTAAAATGATCATGCCACATTGATAAGCCCTCTCTTTGCAAATATGTGGCTATATGTAAAATATAATGAATTTCAAGAGATTTGCATATAGGAAATACGTTAGCAATAGAGTGTACCTGGGATATCCATTTATTGTTCAAAGGGGAAAATTACATATGGTGTAGAAGGTTTAAGTGACATAAAAATTCATACAATTAGTAGCAAAGCAAGTGTTGGATCATGGGTGTCCTAACATAAGCTCTACTTTCCTCTCCCATCTATGTTCATGTATGTAGGGGTGTAAATTATGAATATACCATACATGCTTTGTTAATTATATCTGTACCATTCAAGAATAACATCCTCTCTGGACCTCAGTTTTAAATTGAAGAATTTCAACTTTATAAACATAAGATTTGGAAAGCATTTGATTTTCTATGATCTGAACAGCATAATTCCAGATTTCAATTTAATTGATATTGAAAGAAATTGCCAATGCAATTTAAAGTATGAAAGTTATTTTCAGAAAAAAAAACAGGAAAGTAGTAACTTTATCAAGTATAATGCTTAGAAAAAGAATTATGATTAAGATTATAAAATAAAAGGAAATTGGGAAAATTCTTAGAGAATTCCAAAATGACATACTAAGACTACAATGAAATAAGAAACAAAATTCTTTTATAATTATAGTTAATTTACAATATTATATTAGTTTCAGCTATACAACATAGTGCTTCAATATTTTCATAGATTATACTCCACCTGAGTTATTATAAAAGATTGGCTATATTCCTTATGCTATAAATTATATTCTTGTTTATTATTTATTTTATATGTAGTAGTTTGTTCCTCTTAAATCTTTACAGTGTTTTGCCCCTCTCCCCACTGGTACACACTAGCTTGTTCTCTATATCTGTGAATTTGTTTCTGTTTTGTTGTATTTACTCACTTGTTTTACTTTTTAGATTCCACATATAAGAAAAAACATACATTATCTGTCTTTTTGTGTCTCACTTCACGAAGCATAATACCTTCCAAGTACATCTATGTTGTTCCAAATGGCAAAATTTTATTCTTTTGTGTGACTGAGTAGTATTCCATTGTATAATTATACCACATCTTCTTTATCCATTCATCTGTTGATGGACAATTAGGTTGCTTCCATATCTTGGGTTTGTAAATAATTACTAATTACTGAAATTTAAATTATTTAATCAAATAATTTTATGGGCAAACAATATTTAAGTGGTTGATATGAAAATGAAAATCTCTAGTCTTTGAAAGAGAAGAAAGGATTTTCCAACTTTTGATAGTAAATTACAGAGCAAATTGATAGAATGTTATTTCTAGGTACTTCTCAACTTACTACTCAAATTGGCCAAAAGAACACACACATACACTCACACATTATGAGAATAAAACAAGCATCTGAAGCAAATATTGATTTTATATTTTTAAAGAGCATTTCTGTACTTTCATTTAATTTGGAATACTGTTACATAACTCAAAATTTTATAATAAAAACAGTAGGAGAGAGAAGCTTGTAAAACACAAAAGCATAAACAGATCAGTGTTTCTCAGGAGCTATAGTGGAGTAGGTTGGGGCAATTGACTACCAAAGGCATGAGTAAATTTTATGGAACAGTGGATGCCTTTATCACAAAAAAGAAATATACACAAAAAAGGATAAGGTTTATTGTATGTAAATTATACCTCATAAACCTGAGTTAAAGAAAAAGCTTGTGAAAAAATTTGATTATATATACATATATATACACACACGTTTATATACACACATACATGAATGCAAGTTATTCCATTTTTGTAATGGCATATTATAAGCAGTGGAATTTGAATTTCTTAATTTCTGAATACAACAAATTATGTAAATATAATTTCTAAAGTACTTTTAATTGGTTAATGTAATGTCAAAATTGAACAAGTTTTAGAAATTTATTTTTGAATTGTTTACCTTAATTTAGGTCATCTGGCCACCCCCCAAAGGGGGACAGCACACCCATTGATTCAATCTACCTTCTTAAATAAGGTGACCCTAATCAAATCAATCATCCTTTTTAATGGGTGTCATGAGACTTAAGAAGGCAGATTGATTTAATGGGGGTCAGGAAACTTAAGGTGTTTGGTTGGTTTAATGAAGATCAGGAGGTTTACAAAGGCCGATTGATTTAAAAGGGTTAACGGTATTTAAGAGAGCTGATTGAATCAATGGGAGGCATGTGATACAAGGGGCCTGATTGAATCACTGGTAGACCCATGATTTAAGGGGATGGATTGACTCAAACATAATCACGTGATTTAAGGGGGCTTATTGTTTTAATGGCTGTCCGGAGTTATGAAGGGCTATTGATTTAATGGGGTTCAGGAAAATTAAGAAGGCCAAATGTCTCAATGGGTGTCTGGAGAGTTAAGAAAGCAGATTGGTTACTGCCGTCACAGAGCTTCCTGGTATTTATGTTCACAGTTGTCTTTCTTATGAAGCATTATATGATACAAATTAGTATCTTAGATGCTAATAAAAACACATATGTGTAAATATGTAATGTAAATGTGGTTATGTTATTAATACAGTCTTACATCCAAATTTCACCTTCACATTCAGAAAAGAAATGTATGACATTCATCAGGATAGAGAAAACAATAATTAAAGGAACAGAAATGTGCTAATAAAAGTCACTGTGTTTATTTTACTTTTATATTATTTTATGTACATTCATTTTTATCCCTGAGGAAGAGAATACTAAAACATAAAACTATTTTTAAGTATATATAAATGCTGGAAATTATTTTTTACCTTTGTAGAAGACAATAAAAATGTATGGTTTTAAAACTTAGCAAAGAAGAATTTTTGCTTTCAGGGAGGAAAATATCTTATGTCTTTAATTCTTGGCAACTAGCCAAGTTTCTGGTATTCCTTTGGGCTTAATAAATTCTTGTTGATTTATAATTAATTGAAAGGTAAAAAAATTAAAAACAAGGAAATATTTAATCAATTCCAATTTATAATTATTTTGATTCTTCTAGTGGAATAAGTTCCTTGAAGCTAGAATAGGGCATATGTGTTGTGTATTCTGCAACCTGTAGACCAGGGCAAAGTAAAACTAATGGTAAAATGGATTTTAGGAAAAAATTGAACCAATAAATTATTTAGGAAAAAAATAATACAGGATAGAAGTGAAACCAGAAAAGATTATGGGAGATATATGGAATCTCTACTCCTGTAAAGTTTAAACACAGTCCATCTTAAGTAATGTATCTGATGGAAGAAATCACTTGTATGTTTTTAATGTATACCTCTATAGTGAATATTCATTGCAAAATTATAGTCAACACACACATGACCCCATCAACAGTAATGGTTGTTTTTCATGTAATAACTAGATAAAGTTCCTCTTTCTGATGAAAGGGTCTGTTGTTTTGGGAGAAAAAAAAAGTTCTGAGAAAGTAAACTATTATTTTCTTCTATAAACGTGCTGCTTTCCAACAACTTCCAAGAGCAAGAACTAAATACACATTGCCCAATCTTAAAAATGTAGCAACACGTTAATCAGAAAGACTTAGTTGTTTGCACAGATGGGTACAGCTATAGGACAAAGCTGCCCAAGAGTGCCAGAGCCAAGAAGAAACAGCTTCTCCATTTTACAACAAAGTTGGCAGAATATCTTAGTAATTATCGAGTGAAAGTAAAATCACAGTGGAAACTGACTAATTTTTTCTTTGTTTATTGATGTGTTCTTTGCCTAGACATCACTAAAACTATATTTCACAAATAGCATAATAAATATGACTATTCAAGTATACAGACTTAAGGAGAATAAATCTCATCCTATTTTGTCAACAAGTTTTTTTGTTGTTCTTCTTGTTCTTTTTAGCCTTATTATGTTCTACTTTATTTAGTTATGTAGTTTATCAGAAGTTAGGGTAGCTAATTTAATTTATCTGAAAATAAAAATCTCTCTCAGTACATATCTTCCTATGGATTTAAATATTTTCATTCTTAACAAATTGGCAAAACAATAGTGATAAAAACAAAATAAAAAAAGAAACAGAGCAAACTTCTTTATAACAATGTGTTTTTATCTTTTATAAAATAATCTGAACAGTTTATGAAGACCTGTTGGGTGCTCTATGGCTCCAGAGAGGAAAAGTTGTTTGCAACAGCAGTATTATAAATTAATTGATGTCAACAGAACACCACAGATGTCAAATGCTTTTGAGAATCTCCATGGTCAACTGCCTCCTTGATATATAATTAGAAGGTTTTCAAGAGTCTGAATAGAACTAACATTCAATGGTGAACAAAGCATAAGGAGCATAAACAATTTAATGAATTTGGTACTTGATAATTTTATAGAAATTGAAACACTAAAGGAAGAATCAGATATTAGTTATCCTTACATGAACTTTTAGTTATTTTTGTTTGTTTGTAATTATATAGGAAATTTAAGTGGTACACATGATTCTTTTAACCAGAGTCTATCTGACTCTGATGAAAATGATCACCTTTTCGTGGAGCTAAACTGAAGAAAGTACTTACATCATTTGTCAAATTGCGAGGTCTTCATGTTTTCTCTCTGTTTTAGTACAGTGGTTTCTTATTTCACTTAGGGCAGAAAATATACGCACACATGGATAGCCACAAAGCTGATATTGTAAGTTAATTTTATGAATGACCAAACTGAAAGATGATATTATCAATTAATAAAAAATAAACAAGATATGTCTGAGAAGAAATAAAATATGGGTTATAACTGTCTTTTCTTAGAAAGCTGTTTTCAACTACAATTGCATCATAAAATCTTGCTCTCTTCACTATATAACAATGAAACGTAACATTTAGTGATTTATGGGATAAACAGTAGTATTTGGAGAAGAAAAAAAAATGAGGATTTACAAATGTCCCTCTCTAAGCAGATTAAGTGTAATTTAGTGTGAGCAAATGTAGAGATACAAAAATCTAAAGAAAAAACGTGAGATAAAGAAAGAAGAGTAAATAGAACTATAAAATGATTTCTTTCATTATTTAAGACTTTTTTCACACAATTAAACATTTTCATGTTACTTTTCTTCTCTAAAAACCTGAATTCTAAATGGAAGTTTAGAATTCTAAATGGCTTCTGTGAAGATTAGTGGGCACAATTCTCAAAAGTAATTTGCAATTGTAAGAAGGAGGTATAAATATTCAGTACTAGAAATAAAATCTATTTTTCAAAGTGTGTCACATTTAATACCAAAACCGTTCACTAAAATCATATATGTTGAGTTACTGTATGGGCTCTTATAGTTTTTAGATGTTTTGTTTACATGGACAATTCCTAAAATGAGATATAGCAGGGTTATCCTCCTGATGTGTTAAACAAATGAACTTGACTTAGATTTCCTAAAAATACTTTACCCTTTGGTCATGCTTATCAAAATCCTAAATGTAAAGCAATTTAATTTTATCAAAGTTGAAAAAAATCATACCACATCTGAAATTTTACAAAAACATTTATATAATATATATAGTAAAATTATAGCACATGCTTGTTTAATAATCAATTCTTGGCATATTTGACATTTTTAACCAGAGTCTATCTGACTCTGATGAACATGATCACCTTAATCGTGGAGCTAAACTGAAGGAAAGTACTTCAGTTTAAGGATCAAAGTACTTCAGTTTAAGGAAAGTACTTCAGTTTAAGGATCAATTATTTGTGGAAAATTTCTTCCCTGTGAACATTCTAGAAACTTCTATCAAGTGACTGCCAGCTTTGTGTGTGTGTGTTTTTTTTAATGCAACATGAAACCCAAGTTCCTTGAGATGTCATCTCAGTTGCCTTTCATAGATCATACTACTTGGCAATTGTCCCCTCAAACAGGTGGGCACTGTGTGCTACTGACATACTGAGTGACTTGTGTTCTCTAATGAGAATAAATCCAAAGAATAGCATTATACTTATTCCAGTATTTCAGCTATTAAATTCATATGCTTCAAATGAGCATGACTTTCTATACTAGTTCAACTTAAATAGTTTATTCTTTCTTTTGGAGAAATAACTCAGATTAACAACCTCCTTATTTTGTTTGAATTAGATCTAAATAGGACAAACATGAGTAAAACTAGCTAATTCTGTTTAAATATCTATCTATCCTGTGAAAATGGATGCTAAAGATTATACATTTCCAGATAGTTTATGTGACAAGTGTGCTTTGGTAAAAATTAGCACTGTTACCAGAATTTTTCTTTGTTCTTTAATTTAAAGGCATTACAAAGACTATAAAATCAGTGTTTTAAAAACCACACTTTTAAGCCACTTACACCATTACCTGTTTAAATACATGAAAGTTTTGTAAACCAGAAAACCAGGAATTATCTTTGGCACTTCCTTTTTCCCTTAACTCTTCCAGTCTCTTGCCAAGCTCTGCCTAATCCCCCGCATAAATATACATGCAATTTTAATTTCCCACTTTCAGAAAAGTACTAATCTATTTCCCCACATGCTCTTCTGCTCCCTCCACACTCTGTTCCACATTGCTTCTAGAGTAATCATTTTAAAATGAAAATTTAATGGTATAATTATGTCCATTCTTTACATGAAAACCTTTGATGGTGTCACACAATAGGCTCTGAATAATAAAAATCCCATGTTACAATGCTCACCTATCATAGCTCCGTGCTCTCTGCAATTTTCTCTGAATACATTGAACTTTCCCTGTTTTCTTCCACTCTAGGGTCTTCCAGTAGGGTGGAATGAATGCCATCCTCCCTAATACACAGTGCCCTACAACACACACACACACACACACACACACACACACACACACACACACACACACACACACACACACACACACACACACACGTGCACGTGCGCAAAGAAATTCTCCTTAACTTTTAGATCTCTTTTCAAAGATAAAGATTTTCTGATTCACACACCCAACAGCTGCCGCTTTGAATCACTTCAGATCCTGCTGCTTTTCCCTTTCATGATTCAATGTACTTTTTTTTCCAGCTCTAATCATAATTTTTAATTATGTATTTGATATTACCCCCTGCTGGATATTGTATCCCCCACAGAAAAATGAATGAATAGTTGGATGAATAGTTGTGTTTATTATAGCTATACAGAAATATTTAAGATATGATGAAAATGTTCAGATGAAGACAAAAGACCATTTTACCCTTTATTGTAATCATGAAACTATAATTATTTACCACTACTAGCAATTTTAAATACTTAAAGTAATGCCTCACAAGATATATACAAAGAAGCTAAATCGTAGACTTAAAGTAAAGCCTAAAACTTCTAGAAAAAAAACGGGAGATGTTAAATAAAGATTATTCAGATATGACAGTAAAAACAAAATCAACAGAAATTTAAAAAAATGACAAATTGGATTTAAGAAACATTTAAAACATCCATTCTCCAAAATAAATTATTAAAGGAATGAAAAGTCACAATGTAAGAGAAAATATTTGCAAAGCAAACCTTTTAGAATGGCTAAAATTAAAACCTGCGACAATACCCAGTGTGGGTGAGGATGTGAAGGAACTGGAACTCTGATACACTGCTGGTGAAAATGTAAAACCAGATATCCACTTTGGAAATCATGCTGTCTGTTTTGTAAAAGGCTAGACATTCACTTATGGTCCAAAAATCCCACCCCGAGGTATTTAGCCAAGTTAATCCCAAGCCTACCAGCACCAAGCTTAAATCCATACACATCTAATTGATTTAAATGTAGTCCAAATAGACATATTTTTAGCCATTTAGACCAGAACTACTTTTCAAACCCTGCAAACTGCACCCAACATTTGCTAACAACCATAGACAAGACAAACCCTGTAGCTATAAGACTTCAAACTTCTGCTGCCTTATGGAGCTCTCTGACCCAGAGACTCCCCACCTTGCAGCTGAGACAAGTCAGACTCCTCACTGGTTTCCCTTCTTCCCCAAAAGGTCCCTTGCTCTACTCCCCTTCCGGGTGGTGGCCCTGTGTGCCTTTATGGAAGGTGTCTTTCCAGGAGGGACTTCCCCTCCTAAGTAACCCGGTCCAAGTGTTGCCCAATAAAGCTTGTGTGTTACTGCTTCTCATGATTATGTCTCTTCCTTGATTAAGCCAAAATTCTGATTCTGGTAGGCTTTGGGATAACAGTCCTAGCCTGTTTTGTAAAAGTAAATAGCATGGGGGCCATTTTAGGCCAATACACAGGGGCCAATTTTGGCCCACTTATATAACAACAATAATCTAGCAGCATGAGTGACCAGAAAAGAGCAACTTTGGTGAAAAGTTAACAATCTTGACCAAGTGTTCAATTACTTCTTATTGCTTTTTTCCCTCATTTTTATTAATCTTTTCTTTTTCAATAATTCAAATGTAGTTTATAGATGGAAATAACGTTATTTTCTGTGTGATTTGATATTTACTAGTACTAAATATTTTATCACAACTTTCAAGCATCTCTTGCAGTTAGGAGTGGCTATGGAACTAATTTCCAGCTAATGGAAGTTGAGGGAAAGGATGTATACTCTTTCTAGGCATTTGAAAAATTCATGTAAATTAGAAAAAAACTCTATAAAACTACTGATATTGGTGTTTCTTTTATTATAGAAGGTAATTTTACCTTATTTAAAGCAACACTAGAGAATAAAAGAAAAATTTATAATATTTTAGGCTAATTCTTATACAACTTTGATGTATTCCATTTTAAGTCTTATACTAATTTATTGAGTATATATGCATTGATTCTCCATCATGTGCCATGACCGGGGTGGTAGAGTATTAAAAATGACAGGTTTGATTCTCAATAAAATTGGGATGTCTAGTAGGATTACGAAATAGAAGAGATTCATACAGACTAGTCCTGAGCATGGCTAGAAGATAGAATTAAATTTCTCATGCATGTGACTCAGAATCCCATGTTACCTGCTCTTGTTTGACCTCTTCATAAGCCCCAAATTTATAAGTTCCCTCTGACAGACTCCTTGAAGAGAAAGAGTTGCAGTCCTGTTTATGGATGGACCTGTGTAATATGCAGACACGGGCCAAAGCTAGATAGCTGCTGCCTTACAAACCCATTTTCTAAAGTTCAGAACATAAGACATAAGTTTGGTTGTCCATTTCTTATGAAAAAACAGATGGTCTAAATTATGGCTCTACATCGCCTCATAGACAGTGGGTAGCAGCTGGCACAATTTGGAAAGATTTAGATTCAATAATATTGGAAAATTGGTCCTAGGAAATCTAGAGAAGTATATGGATGGTCCCCTTAGGAGAAGGTGAAAATATTTGTGTACCACATAAATGCCAATCAGAAGATTTTGACAAGGAAGGAGGCTTTTAATAATTGGTTGTTGAACAAAGTCTCCATGGCAACTGACAAAACAACATGGTCTTCCCTTCACCGTGATTTGACTATGACCATTGCTATGAGCACAGCTTTCCAACAGCAGAGGTCAATGCTGATCCCCTGACATAGTACAAATTCCTGAATATCCAGCCAACAGTGTGGTGACTGGCTAATTTCATTGGATCTCTCCCATCACAGAGGGTCAGCAACTTTGTCCTCAAGGGAAAGAAAATATTTCAGGTCTAGATTGCCTTCAATGCCAGTGTTGACATGATTGGACTTCAGTATTCTTCACCAGCATGATGGAATCCCACACAACATCAACTCTGTAGTAAATGATGCTGATTCCACACCTAATACCCTTTACTGGGACAGTACACACAACCCAACAGTTATTGCAGTTGGCTGCTAACTCACAGCTCTCTCATTATTTGGAGAATCAAACTCGGCACTCCTGATACATTAATACAAAGTACAATGGACCGCTCTCTTGCCTCAAGATGGAACAAACTCTGTGGTTCTATTTTCACTCTAAACCTTCCCCCATGTAATCAAACTGAAGTTATAATTCAGCTGAGACATCTTTGCTTAGCTTGCTTTTCCTCTAGGGCACCTGCCCTTTATCTTTTTCTTGAGTATTTTGCATTGTAAATAAATTTTACAAGAATCTTCATTTCAGATTCAACTGCTGGGCATTCAAACAGGCCCTATTTTGTAGAAAAGGAATTGTGACAATTGGTTCCTACACAAATAAGTTACTGTTTTTGCCCTGAGTCACATCATCCAGAAGCAGCTGGCTTGATTAAATGATAGGACAGCAAGCTATAATAAGAGTTGTGGCACCTGCTTGGAGAACATATCTGCAAGATTTTTCTACATTTTTCTGCAAGATTTGGCATATTCTTGAAACCAGAGCCAATATATGGGGTAGTCCTTCCTGTAGCCCGAATTCATAGACATGGGAACAAAGGGTAAGAAAAAGGGATCCATAATTCACTATTATACCTAATGACCCAGTTGAAGAATGTTTGCTTCTTATCTCTGCTCCCTTATGCTGGGTGAATTTAGAATTCCCGAGAAAGGAGTCCTTCAAAAAGAAAAGTGGTCATGGATTTGATCAGTTGAAAGCACGAACTTTCTACTGGCCATTTTTGACTTTCTTGTAAAACTAAACAGGAAGAGAAAGGGGATTATTCTTCTGACTGGTACAATTTAATTTTATAAATCTGGTTTGGTTTACCTCTCATAAGATTTGAGAAAAAGATTTGAGTAAAAGTTTCTTTGGTCTGACTTTACATCTCTGCTGGTTTTGTGTAAGCATTGGACTCTGCAAATCTTCAGGCAGAGACAGTTACTTTAAAACTGTATTGAAATTATGTATATCTCACTCTTCTCTGCTCAATAACAACATAATATTATTAAGAATATGTCCAGTAGATAAAAACTGATGTCATGAGTCTTCCCATGTTTTTAGTTTTTAAAATTGCATATAATTTTTGCTTTGAATACATGTGCATATAATACATCTAAATTTAATTTATGTATAGATATGTACATATGTGTGGTTCATTGAACATTAGCAAGAATTGAATTTTGTGATTTTGGTGTTTACAGGAAATTAAATATTCTTAAAAAGTAATTTCCTGCTGTAGTTAAATATCAGTCAGCACAATCATGAATGGTAATTCATATATGCAGCTACCACTAAGTGATTTTCTAATTCCTCTAGTTTTCCACTGGTTTGTTGAATCAATTTATGACCAGTATGAAGAGAAATGTTAATTACATAGGAACCATACCTATTGCATGAAGAAAGTGTAAACACGAATATTAACAGCATATGTAGTGGAAAGAGTGTTAGGTTGAGGTCCATAGCAGTTGAGTCAGACCCAGTCCACTGCTACCATTACAATAAAACAACCGTCATACCTTGACCAAGTCATGTAACCTGCCTGGAGTAACAAAATCAGATGTACTGAGCCTTATAAGTGGAGGAGTTAATGGGTTTTTGGTAGTAAAATATGAGAACAATGGTTTTACTCCTATATCTGCTACTAACTAACAATATGTCATTCCATTTCTTTAAATGAGAAAAGAAAAGTAGGAAGGATATTTATTAAAATATATTGTGACTCAGTTCTTTGATCTTGTAAACTGTTAATAGTCTTTATTAACCAGCAAATTATATTGGTCTAATCCAATTTAATATACTATGTATATTTTTTTCATTTTGATGGTATTATAATTTAGTTCTTTATCAAATCTATGATAATATTTAGGTAAAAAATTGGCTCATATGTATATTTTATATATGTATATATCCAAGATATAAAATTGCACATGACCTTATTAAACAATGTTTATGCAAACAGTAACATTTTGAGTAGAATTTTTAGATATTCTTTTTTTGATACAATAGGTTCATATATGCCCAGATCTTGCACAGGGAGCTAGCATCATCTCACCATTATAAAATAAAATATAATTGTGTTTTTTGCTTCATTTTGAATGAAATAACTTCTACAGATTTCTAATGTAACTGTCAATTGATATTTTCTTAAAGTTGGTTATTTTTAACTGATGACACATTTGATTATTTTAAATCACTTTTACAAACAAACACATACAAAAGGGGAAAACACATCATAACATTTTTATTTCCTTCATATTCTTCTCTTCTCATCTTACTGGCCTGTCATTTCTACAGAAATTAAAAGTAACTGAATTCTTCTGATCACTTCTCAAAGACTCATTGTGCCCATAACTAAGGCAGGAGGATCCCAGCAGCTGCCTGAAAAGAGGACTTGATGTTAAAGAAATTTCAGAGAGGTGTAAATTAGCTTTGCTTTTCACTCGGCAACTGACAGATGGCAATATTTTGAAGATAAGATAGAAAAGGGATTAGCTGTTTGACTGTACCTCAAACTTTTCTCCATGCTGTAGTTCCAGAATCCATTATTGATGCCCTCTAATCCTGAGAGTGCTCTGGAAGAAACAAACCCCCCAAATGATTATTTCTTCTATATTATCTGAGATTTCCTCAGAATCTCTGAAAAACTCAGGTTGGTCTCAACTACAAAGACTCAGCACAGGTATATATTTAGGTAGGAGTCAGGGTAGGTCAAAGGGGAAGTTACCAGATTTGTCTTGTTTGACTTGCTTGATTAAAATAAATAAATAAACGGAGAGAATTTAAACCAGGCAGAAATTCTCTAGTTTGTCGTAGTCCTCTTGACTCCTTGTTGTTTTGTATCTGACAATTCTGAGAATAGTGCCCAGTGCATGGAAGTTGCTCAATAAATATTTGTTGAAGAAATGATTGATATTTCTTTCCTGTAAAACATTTATGTTTGTGACCCATGAATTTTATTTTTCCAAAATTGGGTAATGCTGTAAATATGTTCGTCATTTAACAAAGACATTCAGAAGTTCAATACATAATTTCAAATGAATAAAGAAGGAGCAGAATCACACATTTTGCAATTAAACTTGAGAAATGGACTATATATGATTTCTTGTTCATAATCCTACTTCTGAAACAGATCAAGACTCCTCTAAATTAATCGTATAGTCTTTCATAATGTTTTCTCTCTATTCACTAAACTCTAATTCTGGTTACTTTTAAATATTAATACAACTTAAGTATTCAGACTGATATTAATATTTTACAGTGTTCACATCATAATCACCCCTTCATTAATGTGTCTTCACAGAAATGGTGTTATCTCTCCCATAAACCAATTTATACCCAGTTTGCCTTCAAAACAGTGTTTAATATTTCTCCAAGAAGCTCTGATTATTCTAGCCAATTGACAATGGATTAGCAGTTGGAGCATGTACCTCACAATGCATTAAGAAAATATATGTTGTATTGTCATGTGTTTTTGCCAATTCTTTCAGGTGTCTTGTTTCTTTATTAATTGTTCTCTAAATGGAGGTTAGGCTGGAAGATCAGACGGGAAAAGTTAGCTGAGGCCAGAGGCATAAAGTGCTTTTTGATGAGTTTGCATTTTATGATATGGGCAGCAGTAATCATACAATTTTATAAATGCTGAGTTTTGGGGATAAGATGTGGACATCATGATGATGCTGGAAGATAAAATGTAAATTCTTTATGTTCAGGGGTTCTGTAGTAATTCTTTAGGTCCTTCAGCTTTCATTTCCTCTCAGGACACTCAAAAGACACTAAACAGAAATGTAATGACAGATTGATGTTTGGAGGTTTGCTGTCATTATGAAGGTGATTATGAAATCAATTTCCTTCATATAATAAGCTGTATATTTTTACAAAATATGAAGAGGTAAAGGTATGAATGACATAAGAATGACCATATAAAAACTAGTTTTATTTTTTAGAAAAATATGTCATTTCAATTTAATTATATTTTGAAATATCTTAGTGTCTTATTAATCAATAAAGATACCTCATATTAATCTAAAAATTATAATATTAATATACTTTTAGGATTCCACATGATATGTCAGCTGGACTATTTCATTTTCTTACTAAGTTTTAATTAGGTCATATTTTACTCCTCGAATTTTTAGTTTAATTTGAAGCATTGTTAGATCATCTTTAAAAATGACCTCTCGGGCTTCCCTGGTGGTGCAGTGGTTGAGAGTCCGCCTGCCGAGGGCGGGCACTGGGGTTCGTGCCCCAGTCCGGGAAGATCCCACATGCCGCTGAGCGGCTGGGCCCGTGAGCCATGGCCGCTGAGCCTGTGCGTCTGGAGTCTGTGCTCTGCAACGGGAGAGGCCACAACAGTGAGAGGCCCGCGTACCGCAAAAAAAAATAAAATAAAATGACCTCTGTAATTAAAAAGTATTTTAAACTTTAGGGCAACTGAGAAGCATTCCTTATGCAGAAAGAAACAAATTCAACTCTATTTCCCTCTTATGTATTATTATATTACAGTTTATTATTACATTAATATTTTATTCATACTAAACATTAACTCTAATGGAAATTAGCTTACTATTTATTATTTCCTGGTAGTAAAGAGATGCATCAGAGCATTTACTGAACTTTACTGCTCATTAGATTACGGTTTCATTATATTCTCTAAATTATCTAAATAGTGCAGACTTCATTTCAGTTACTGGAAGAAAATGACAACAAAACTGAAAATGTATTTTTAGAAATGTGATTCATGTCTAGTAATTTTGCAGGAATGCTTAAAAATTAACAGTACAAAATTAAAATTGGTTGATATGACTAAGATCTTTCTTATGATTAGAGTCCCATCCCAAGATTTTTATATATTCTAAACCAATTTATGCATATTCATAGTTCAGTCTCAGAAAATACCATAGGCGTATAATGATTCAGGCTTTATGTTGTTCCAAAGGGATCTTTCATTGACTCAAAATTTGAACCTAATTTTCAGTTAGGATTTCAACTGCAATATTTCACATCTCTTCAAAACTATACAAAAAGCATTTCTGAACATTGATAACCATCATTTTGAACACCTCCTCAGATAAACCCTTCCATCTTCAGTATGCCTTGTCAAAAAATTATTTTTATATTAAAATGTGTATAAATTAATCTACAATCTAATTTATTATTAAATAAGAGTTGGACTGATGGGGCAGAGGCAGAGTGAGAGTTAAATTCTAACTGAATTCTGTATGTATGTTTTTGCAACATGTTTACGTGCTGTGAATGAAATGAATGACTAGTTAGAAGGATCACTGCTCGCTCTTTGGTTCAGTATTTGTACCACAACAGGTATCAGACTGAGAACTTGAACATGAAGGTAAAATAGTGTGGATACAATGAGTTCCCAAATTGATATTCTTTCTCTCTTTTTTTCTTTCTTTCTTTCCTTTTTAATTTTTTCTTTTTTGAAGTTTTGTTTTTTCTTTTTTGAAGTTTTGTTTTTTCTTTCTTGAAGTTTTAAATCCAACTTGACATTTTTTAGAAGCCAAAAAATTACCCAAATATTACTATCCTACTAAGACATGAAAAATAGTGAGGATAAAATCTTTATAAAGTGCTTTTGGTACTTTTTACTAATTCAGTATGGAGTCATTAAAGTTGTTCTATATGATCAACATAGTGCTACAGAAAATATGAGCAAAATAAGACATTCAGGGTATCTGTTAGTTTAGAAATAGGAACATTATTTATAATATCACTGTTGTTGGTCAGGCATGCAATGATGAGGGCCTGAACTAAAGTGGTGACAATGAGAATGAAGAATTATATATAATTCATGATGTAGTTGAATAATTCAAGAGATAGCATGTATATATAGAATGCCTTATTAATTATAGCTGGTGACCTAAAATATAGCATTATTTATTTTATAGTGGATGTCAGTGCTTCAAAATGAGAATGAGAAAATGGATATATTCTTAAAGTTGTAGGGAAGTTATTACAGAAACATGATATTTTGCAGGGTATAATTCACTCAACAATATTTAGTGAATGTCTGAAAATAACTGTTGTGGTTGTGGTGAGCGGACAGAATAGAATATGCATTGGATCTGGGATGACAAAAGATTAAAGTTCAAGATTCACCAGTCACTTCATTTTACTTTTCAGTGTGAGGTTTACTAACACTACCCTTTCCTCCAAATTATGCATGAGGAATACTCCCACATGAGGCAATAATTTAACATTATTACCTAAACTTTCTACCCTTACTCCTGCTCTGAGAACACTGTCATAAGTCAACCGACCATGTCCTAATTCAGGTCCAGGGCCAGGAGACCTGCTTTTGAGTTAGAAGTTATCAATTCCTAACCTTGGCCACACACAAGGCATGGGGCATCTGATGACTTTCGATTAATTTCTAAATTACAAAACCAAATAGAATGATGGAAATCTCAGATTCCTTTGCATGTTGTACTTTGTCCACTTGGCATCTCATAATTTAAATATTGGTTAAATAACTGACCCTATGTCATCTTTCTATTGAATAGTTTAAAAAATATACTTGCTATTTTTATAGGTGATAAATGGAAGCTTCTTTGATCTTAGAAATTTGCATTACTTTACTTCTATTGAGTATTTTTGAACATGCTTCAGAGTCACAGCACCTATAGTTAGCTTTTACACCAGGACAAGCTCTCCTGGCAGTTGTCCCCCCCACACACACAAAAAATCTTAGATCAGATCCCAAATCATTACTTCTTTTCTCTCTCTGCCTGTATTACCATGGTAATAAAATTGCACACTTATGTGGTAGTTAACAGTATGACAGAGCTCAGGGACATAATTCGAATTTGCTGAATCTCAGTTCCCTCTCCTACTTTACAAAATAATATTAAGCATTAATGTGAAGTAAAGTATGTAAACACAATTTTAAAAGTGTGAATCACTATTAAAATGTGAGAAGAAACTTTATGAACAATAATAAGTCTTCCACAATTTGTACTTAACTAATAATTCTCAAAAAGCAAAGTACATGTAAAATGAACATGAAATGTCTTTATGCTCCAACCACAAAGATTATCTTCAATCAAGTTATGTCTAACACAGTAATTTTTACAAAGCAGCCGATTCTATACTTTGTTACACAATATAATATGATTTTCCTTTTATTCTCCTTAAAAATCCTGCCCCTGAAGGGTTCACTTCCACGATTAGCTCCAATGGTTTGTTTCTGAAATAAAGTTCTGACAATTACTCAATATAAAACTTCTTTTTCCTTAAGGTACTATTATTGGTAATATAATTATTTTAGTATATCTAGTAGAATGAAGACATAGATTTTGTTGTCACAGGGTTTATAGTTCACTTGGGGAGATAGAAAAACAAATACTCATTTATACTACAAATCAGATTGATTTAAATGTTTTAATAATGACAAACATTAAGAGTGATGAGAGCAAAGAGAGATTATTGAATTCCAAGAAGGCAAATAGACTGTTTCTCCTGGAAGAGGTGAAAACAGTTTTAAGGATGAGTAGAACAGAAACACTAAAAGTAGATATGGGGTGAAAGGTTATTTGACATGTAGGGTTCAGAATTCACTTTTTCAGCAAATATATATTGATTGTCTACCTATAACAGGTACTCAGTTATAAACTGGTGATGAAAACATAAATAATAAATGGCCCTTACCCAAAAGGAGAGAGAAAAATAGGACAGTAATTACAGTTCAGTGAACTAAGTGTTTTGATGAAGTATGTTACTGGTGACAGAAAAAATATATACCTATATGACATCAGGGGGTACATAGTGATTAAGTAAGAATCAAGCTGCATTTTTTGAAAAATGTTCGTTTATAGCTAGTTCGAAAAAGAGTGAAACGGTCAAAGTAACAGCATGTATGAAAGATTGATGGGTTATGGGTTATGTGAAAAACAATAATTTTATATCACTGGAGCAAATAGGGGGTATTAAAGGGTGGTGGATGATAAATTTGCTCCAGGTAAGCTTGTATTTTGTTTGCTAGGCCAAGGTGTTTGAAGAATGTCTGTAAATCTGTGAGAAATGATGGAGTGATTTTGGTTTGGACATTACATTTTCAAGTTTGCATTTTACTCTTTTATTCAACCAATATTTATAGAATATTTATTATATCTTAATCACTGTTCTAGCACCGTGGTGTTTAAAAGAGGCAAAGTTGTTACGGTCGGAAACCATATAGAATACTGACACTGACAGCTACAGGAAGAATGGATTGAAGAAGGACAGTGCTGGAGATTGAGAGGTTAGTTACAAAATCTCTATAGTAAAATATTATAAAATTACAAAGCTTTTACCTAGGATAGTCACAGAGATAATGAGAAAGAGGAGACAGATTTGAGAGTCATAGGGAAATATTAATTACATCTCTTAGTGCATTGTTAGGTGTTGGAGGGGGTAGATGAGTACAGAAAAATAATCTAGTAAACATCCCAGTTCTCTGGGCTTGCAAGTGATGAAAGTTATTGTGATAATTAATTTTATGGGTCAGCTTGGCTAGACCATGAGATGTCCAGATATTTGGCTAAACGTTATTTCTCTATGTGTCTGTGGGGATGTTTCCAGATGAGATTAACATTTGAATCAGTAAATCGAGTATAACAAATTGCCTGTGCCAATATGAGTGGACATAGTATACAATCTGTTGAGGGAATGAATAGAACAAAAAGCAGAGTAAGGGAAAATTCACTCTCTCTGCCTGATTGCTTGAGCTGGAACATCAGTCTTCTCCTGCCCTTGGATTGGAACTTACACCATGGGACTCTGGTTCTCAGGCCTTTGGACCTGGACTAGAAATAACATCTTAACTGCTCCTGATTCTCAGGCTTTAAGACTCGGAGTGGAACCACACCACTGGCTTGTCTCCAGCTTATAGTTGACAGATCAAGGGACAAATGGACATCGTGTACCTTAAAGTTAAAGGATACAAAATATATCCTGTAGTATTCCTGCCAAACTGTATGACCTGTAATCATTAGGAGGCACCAGGCAAACTCAAATAAAGGGTATTTTCCATGTGCTCTTTAAAAATTTAGGGTCATAAAAGATAAGTCTGAGGAACTGAACATATGGTCTTGGGCTGGATATTGTTCTTACACATTTTCTGTAATGCTGAAATTATATCAAACTAAAAACAATAATTAAAACAAACAAAAATATTGGGCAGTGGAAGGAAAACACAGAAAGAAATAAAGGAAAGAAAATTTCCAAGAAAGAACATGTAGATATTTGATTTGAAGAATGAGGGCATGAAGAGAGTTCTTCCTGGATCTTCTTAAATATAATGAAATTAAGAATTCAAAGCCCCAAACTTTTGTCCTTGATACAGTTAGTGTATATCTAGATACATAATGTATAAAGAAAAAGTGCTACCAAGAGCGATGACATATGGTACTTTGTGTGCTGAAAAGCTGATCTTGGGAATTGAGCCAGTTTCTCCAAAAGTAAATTGGGCATTTTTTTCCCACCTGTAATCTGTTTTTAAAGATTTCAACATTGTAGCAGAGTGATATAGACAGTATGTTAGTAAATAGGTACTAGTTAGTTTAAGCTTCAACTCTAGGGGCAATCAGTTGCTTTAATCAGAAAAACATATGACGGGAGTGATTAGCTGTTATTATATCAAAAAGACCCTAATCCAAAGGTAATCCATAACTAGATCAATAGTTGAATATTTGCTCATTAGAAAATTTGAAGTAAAAATGTGTTTTTATTAGTGAAAACATTGGTTTGTCAAATAACATGACGAATATTAGAAATGCGTTCTCAATGTTAAATTCAGTAGGTTTGGAAAAGCTAAACTTTTTATTGCTCATTAATAGTATTAAGAATCTAGGCAAGCCAGAAACTTGATCACTGAACAGACTTACATCCAGAAATTTGTTTTGAAGTATTTCTATTTTCCTGATGATAATCCTAAGGATAACCTTGCCTTTAGAATATTATTCTCTGCTTTTACAGACTTTTCATGTGACGTGATTCAAGTACTTAAAAGGACAGAGAACTGGGATTTTTGTCAAACTTCTAAAACAGATTTTATGACATGATTTCTGTTTCCTCTGTAATAAGTGTTTGTTGTCTTTTATATGTGGGACAGTGCTTGTTCAGAGATTTGCTTTTATTTTAACATGGTAGTAAATGTGTGAGGTGGTTAACTCCTATTTATATCAAACATCTTTGGAAACTACCAAAAAGAATGTAGGAGATGAGCTCTATTAAATGGGCCTTGGTCAGTTAGCAACATATATCTTGAGGGACAAAACAAAGCTTCGTTGCTGATCTGGGTACATATGAGAGCTTAGAGAACATCCCAGAATAATATTTGAATCTACAGCATGGTGGACGGAAAGGAAACAAGAGATATATAGAAAAATAACTCCTAAGCTGAAGTTAAAAACAAGAAAATCACAACCCCTTCAGTCCATTTGTAAGTTTCAACTGACTTAAACAATTAGTTTCAGACAATTTAAAAGGCAGTGTAGATGGGAGAGGAGGCTAAAAAAGAAACACAGAGATCTGCTTCTTTGTTAAAATGTAGCCAACTCTTCAATAGGGCAAGTCAGAAAAGAAAAAGCATGTGGAAATCACTGTTGAGGACAGTCTTGGTCGGATCAGCAGAAGTAACTGTTAAATCACTGCAGGGGACAGGAACATACACGGCTTTAGGGTTCTCTCTACTTATCTCCTTCTATGCCAGAACAGAGAATGATCCTCAGGGAGAGTATTCATGAGAAAGATTTCAGAGAAAATGGGCTGAAGTCCATGTGGCCTATTGACCCTATTCTTTAACCTCACTCAAACCATCCTTCAACAAATAGCCAGCCTCAGAAAAGTAACCCTGCATTTCAAAGGTGAAAACAATTTACAAAGGAACCAGCATAGAATTTGTGAAAAGATATTGGAAGAAAAGAGAGGAAAGGAATATAAAGAGGGAAAGGAGGAAAGGGGATAAAAGATGCACACCTCCCAAAATTACATATCAGAAAAGCTATTTTACAAATTTGTGGGTCAATGTTATAAGAAATCAATGAAATTAAAGAAAATATGGTTTGTCTGAAATAAAAATTCAAAGAAAATATACAAAGGTAAATATAAAAATGCTGGTAGAAGAGTTCAGAAAATAAGGGAAGAGAAAATTAAATAACCATAGAAATGATGTTCATTTAGATGAAGCAAAAAAGAAAAACAAGCACAACTCTAAACAGTCAAGAACATGGAAGATAGGTCTAAAAAAACACAGGAATAAAAAATGGAAATCAACAGAGCTAGAGACGACTAGAGAAAATAAATATGGATGACAGAAAATTCAAAGCTAACACAACTGTAATTGGTATCCTTCAAGAAGAAACAGAAGAGTTGAAACAGAAGCACTTGAAAGCAAAATAATGAAATTAACAATTTCCTAAAATGGAAAAATACCTGCCCCTGCTTTACATGCCCCCAAAGACAAAAATTTCAAAGGGACTATAGGGCTTCCCTGGTGGCGCAGTGGTTGAGAGTCCGCCTGCCGATGCAGGGGACACGGGTTCGTGCCCCGGTCCGCGAGGATCCCACATGCCGCGGAGCGGCTGGGCCGGTGAGCCGTGGCCGCTGAGCCTGCACGTCTGGAGCCTGTTCTCCGCAACGGGAGAGGCCACAACAGTGAGAGGCCCGCGTACTGCAAAAAAAAAAAAAGGAACTATAAAGGGAGTACTGTTTGGAGGGGACGGGTCCCAAGACCACAGTTATGACTCACTGGAAGGACTCAAAGAACTAAGAAAAGCTGTGGTATTCATGGTTATGGTTTATTACTGTGAAAGAATACCGGCTAAAATCAGCAGAGGAAAGAAGCTTCTAGGGCAGAATTCAGGAGACACCAGGGAATGCTTCCAGTTTCCCTCTCCTGTTGGATTTTTGCAAATAGCACTCACTTCTCCCAGTAATATACTATATGTGTGGCAACATGTGTGATACCACATATGGAATATCGCCAACCAGCAAAGCTCATTCACCTAAGCCTTGGTGTCCAGGACTTTTATTAGGGGTCATTTACATGAATATGTTAACTGGCATGGCTGACATTTAAACTCCCACCCCTCCAGAAGTCAAGCGGCTACGTACAGTCCCAGGCCCCCACCATAAATCACATTATTAACATAGTCAATGTGGCATGGTCCAAGGCCCTCAGACACAGATACTCTTATCAGACAAGATATTCCAAGGGCTTAGAGGTTATCTCCTAGGAGCCAGACAAGAGCCAAATTTTGTTTGGAACATACAGGGTGTGGACTACCTTGACTTTCCAAATTAACCCTTTATTGTTCAGGGGGAATCAGCCTGACCTTAGATGTCCACATGGGATGAGTAGATGAGAAGATGTGTCTAAAGAATATTCAAAATGATAAGTGGCAATTAAGAATATTCAAACAAACTAATTCTCAAGTATGAAGATTTATCTTTAGACATGAGATAAATCAGTAAGCACAGCACCCTTGAGTCCTTTTCAAAACAATTATGGTTTAAAATTTTTAAATGTAATAAATAATGATATTACAGAAAAACACAAACCAAAAATAGGATAGTGGAAGGCAAAGTAAAAAATTAGGTGATAAATTCACTATTCTTTCATGGCTGATGATCAATGATTAAGAAAATCAACATCATGCAACCATTTAAGTCTGATAAATCTAATAATAGAAGCTTAAGAGTATTACTTAAAGATGTAGATGTTAACATTAGTCATAATCATCTAAATAAAAAAATCTAAATTTTTAATTTTCAGCTGGAAAAAACACACACAAACACAATGCATGTGTGTTTAGTAGTAGTGGAGGCTACAGTAAGAGAGAGAAAGCAAAGGCACATCCAAAGCAAAAAGCATATTATAAGGTAGAACTAACTCGAAACATCATATTAATAAACATAAAAATGATCTTAAAGAAAATGGCATACCAGAAAATACAAATAAAAATAGAGAAGTTTGAAAACAAGGGAAATTTTTTAAACACAATGAAAAAGAGAGTTAAATAATGAAGCAAATTATTTTTAAAAGAAGGACAAAATTTTGTGTAGTAAAAAACAGAATCAAAATTGATCAAACACTACCTATAGAAATTATATTGGAGAAAATAACAGAAACTCATAATGATGTTAAAATTTTAACTTTTCACTAAACCTATACAAAGCAAATAAACAACAAGAAATATGGACACAGACTAAGGACCCAAATAATATGGAGGCAATTTATTAGATACATATTAAACTGTGGTCCTTGAAAACAGATACTACAACATATTTTCAAGAGTATATGCAAAATTTATAATAAATGATTAAATATTAAGCCACAAAGTGACTGTCAATAGATTACAAAACATAGAAGTGGTACAGATGAAAATCTGCATGAAAAATGGAAAAAGGTACCATTTATAATCTTGTTTGGAAATCCTTTCTAAACCAGACACAAACCGCAGAAACTATAAAGGAAAACACAGGTAAACTTCACTACAGAATTTTTTTAGCAGAAAATATGCCAAAAATAGATTGAAAACAAAAACCAAAAAAAGGAAATGTGCATTCACAACAAATATGACAGCGTAAGTTCTAATGATGTTACTACAAGAAGAAAATATAAAATCAAGAGCTGTGAATGGCTATTACATATATGTATAAATATGCTCAAATTTATTAAATATAACTGAAGATTGAAATAATAACAGTAAGATATTTTTTACCTTAGCAGCTTGAGAAATATCACCTTATATCCTAAATTACACCATAGTCATATATCAATATTCTCTGCAGTTATAAAAATCCAGAAGTTTTATCATTATATTTTACATGAAAATATCTCAATTAGATGTTAAATAAAAGGATCAGCTTATTTTATATATTTTATACATTACTTGGTGTAAAAAATGGAGTCAAAGAAAGGTGTGTGTGTGTGTGTGTGTTTGTGTAGAAATTTTCTGGAAGGACGTTCAAAAAGCTGTGAACAGTGAGTATCTCTTAGGTTACAAATGGTCTTAAGAGTAATACCTCTCATTTTGTAAACTGGTAGACAGTTTGGATTTTTGCACACCTTTTTAAGTAGTCAAAAGTGCAAATAAAATATAGCATGTTTTGTGACCAGCAGTGTCTAAAGCAAAGGTTTGAAAAATTCTTTGGACTTATTATCTCCGGTGTTTTATGTGTCCTTCTGGATTACAGAGGGGAGTTTCTTTAGTGTGATGAAAAGAAAAGCCAGATATCTGAGAAATGAATGAGCAAAAAGAAATTAATGTCACCAGTGTAGATTACTCTTTAAACAAAATTAAGTTTGCTGCTTGCTATCCTCAGTCCCTTTTCTGTTTCAAGTGTATGTTTTTATCTCCCCTTGACTTTTAGTGTTTCCAATACCTAAAGGAGAAATGTTTTTGTATTTTTAATAAAAAGTTAATCCCATTGTGCAGAAAGTGATCAACTCAGCAAGTCCAGGTTGTGCACACACTGTACATTAAAGGCTTGTCTCTTGCCTGATTCCTGGGAGGTAACATCTAAGTCCTTAGAGTATCCTGTCTGTTCAGAGTATCTTTGTTACCTGGGGAATTTGGGCAACAAAGAGAGTTCTTGGTAACAGTGTGATTGATGGTGGTAGGCTTGGGCCATGTGTTGTCAGCTTGATCTCTGGAAGGGCTGCAGAATAAAGGTCAGCAGGGAACCATGCCTATGTCACTGGACCCCAATAAAAACCCTAGACATCTAGGCTCAGGTGAGCTTCACTGGTTGGCAATGCTCTGTATATTGTTACCACACATCATGGCTGGGAGAAATAAACCCTGTCTGCACAACTGCACTGGGAGAGGCCTCCAGGAACCTTACATCTGGTGTCTCTTGGACTTTGCCCTATGTACCTCATCCCTTTGATATTTTATTCTATATCCTGTCACTGTAACAAACCATGACCATGATATAACAGTTTTTCTGAGTTTTGTGAGTCCTTCTAGCAAATCACTGACCTGAGGGTGATTGGTTACCCCCAAACCGTACCTATATAGTCAGGAAAGTATATGGACTCTCCAAAACGTTGGTTCTCTTGACTGAATTCATCTTCTCATTAATAATATGAAAGAATGGCTTAAGTTTGACTATTTGCTGAAATTTTTAATTACTGAAACCTAAAACACACACACACACACACACACACACACACCTTTTAAGAAAAAGTGGAGTTTCCCTGGTGGCACAGTGGTTAAGCATCCGCCTGCCAATGCAGGGGACACGGGTTCGAGCCCTGGTCTGGGAAGATCCCACATGCCGTGGAACAACTAAGCCCCTGCGCCACAACTACTGAGCCTGCACTCTAGAGCCCACGAGCCACAACTACTGAGCCCACAGGCCACAACTACTGAAGCCCGTGCGCCTAGAGCCCATGCTCCGCAACAAGGGAAGCCACCACAATGAGAAGACTGCGCACCTCAACGAAGAGTAGCCCCCGCTCGCTGCAACTAGAGAAAGCCAGCACACAGCAACGAAGACACAACGCAGCGAAAAATAAATAAAATTAATTAATTAATTTAAAAAAATAGAACAGTGGATAAAAATCAATTCAGATGTTATGGATAGGAAGCAAAAAACAAACATAAAAGAAATGGAAATACTTGAGAAATAATACCAGAAGCCCAAAAATCAAAAGGAGAAAATCGTGACACATTTATTATTAAAGAGTAAAATAAGTTAATACTGAAAAAGTTAAAAAAATAAGAAAAGAAAAAGTGTTTAGAAGGGATTACTTAAAGAATGGATAGCTGCATTAAAATATACATAGAAAAGTGGAGTAAATCTTGACATATAAACTAACAGTGAAAAAGTACTTAGAGTTTACTTTTAAGAATTCAACTTTTTGTGATAAATATTTTGGTTTGTTAAGAGTTTGTTGTTTGCTATATCTCTAGTTTCCAGTATGTCGTCAATAAATGTTCTTTGAGTATTTGCTGAATCAAACTACTGAAACCATTTATAAAAGAAATTCAATTGTTATTTTATGCAATTTTCATAGTTTCTTCTAATTTTTTTTAACTGAGGGTCTCCTCACCAGGACATAGAAATAACTTGAAAGATTATTTCTTCGAAAAACCAAGTCACAGCTCCCTCACCACATTTAGATCCCATGACTGACTTTGACCCCACATTCCAAAAGTCTTCCTCATCATTATTGAAAGTTTTCTCAGGGACCTTGCAATTTGATTCCTATTTAACTTCTCCTTTATCTCACATTTATTCAGTATAACTGCATGTAGCTGAAATCTAAACTGGGGGCAATGTTCTAGTTATTTGTTACTTGGATAGTTAGTTTCATGAAAATTACTTGAGGAATGGTGTTTCTCCTAACCCCATATTGTTCAGCTTCTCAGTTTATATTGTACTTAGGGAATAGTGCTCCTTCAATACAATCTGAACTAATATGAAAGGTAGCATAATGTAGTGGGAAAAGAACTGCTCTAATAGCCAAAGAACAGGATTCATATCTAATTTTGTTACTAATCAGTATAATGGAACTAAAAGGCCACTGTTTTCTTATGTATAACACACATACACACACACACACACACACACACACACACACACACACGCATGGCACCAGCTCTATTTATATAATTGGGTTATTCTGAGGATGACGTGTCTATACATGAGGAAGCACTCATCATCTATGAAAAATAAGTTAACAGGTTTTAATTTTATATCAGTTTGTTCAGCTCCTCCTGTCTTTTCCTGTTTCTTGTACTGCTTTCCATCTGAATATCTCCCACTTATTTTTGCTTGTTGAAATCATCCTGTGTCTTCAAGATCCAGCTCAGACGTGTTTAACTCCCTTGTAATTAGGCGTTCCTTCCTATATTTACTCCCCCAAACAAGAATATGTCTAACTCATCTTTATATATCCCTTAGGAATTTACAGCATAGAATTTTGCATATTATTAATGTGTCATAAATATTTGTTGACTTGAAGTAAATTAAAATTAGATTAATATGAATTTTTCTGAAGATGCATTTCCATTTGGAAATAAATTGTTTAGCATCCATTATACACTCTTCAAAGAGCAATAAAGGGAATCACTTCTCTATGAGAAAAAAAAAAAAATCCCTAAAAGCTTTGGATGAATGGCTACTTTCTTTCTTTAAGAAAAAGACTGCAGGGATTTAACTATTATACCCCCAAAGATTTCAAACATACATACCAAGTATTCTTCTTCAACTTAGTCATTTATTGCCAACTCAAGAGGGCTTTATTGGAGGGATAGTAAAAACTTAAATCTGTTATTTTCCCATGATATTTTGATAATTTAGTGACTTAATATATTCTTTCCTCTAGACTACAATTTCTCAGTGTTCCAAATATTAAAGAAATTAACCTTGGTTAGAATGCTATGATTTGAGGCCTCTAGCGATTTGTTACTTTGTATTGTTAGCGTTTGGGTGCTATGTTAATAGAGGGATTTATTTTTCTCATTTAATGAAGTCTGTTTTATTTTAAACAATTTCTCAAGGACATAATTTTAACTCATGGGATTGCTAGGCAATTCACTTTTCTATGAGTAATTTCTAAATTGCTTTTTAAAATTTAGTATGTGCAGGGGGGAAATGGTTTGAAAACTTTACAATAAATTTAATATATGCCAAAAGTATACTCTTGTGGGAAAAGATATGTCTGTTTTTAGCTATGGTAGCAGTTCACTTTGAATCTTCATGAATTTATAGGCATCATATCAGCTTCTATTATAACTTAACATAAAAATAAGTATAAAAAACTAAAAATATTAGCATATTAAATATAAAGAGAGAATCTGGAAAAATTCACTCATATAAATTAGTAGAATATCTTGTTTTATAATTAATATGATTATTATTAATGACCAGTATAAGAATATTGGAGTTGCTGTTAATCTAGTTAACAGATTGAACAGCTATACTAGATTTACTGTGACCTGTTCTTAGTTTCAGAGGTTACGCAGAAAATTGATAACTCTATAATATGGGGACTTTGTTTTGTACCAGAAGTATAATTGGTACACAATGTATATAAGTTCTCAGTATGTGGTAAGGGGATATTTATGGAGGTGAGTATGCTGTGGCTTCCTGTTTCGCCTGGAGGAGGAAAAGGAGAACCTAGAAGCATGATAGGTTAAGATATTGGGAGGTCAGGGTTTCATCTGTAATGCCATGTTCATCTTGACTCTGTTATTTGGGAAACAAGTGATTTTCACTCATACTGAAACATGCTCCTGTTGAGGAAACATCACCCACATATCTGGTTGCTACCCAGAATGGAAGTAAAATATTTTGGTTCACACAGTGCATTTATTGAAACAGACAAGGCTAACAATGTTTGAAAACAGATTGGTTCCACATATGCCAAACATTTGCTCCTACCTCATTAGGCTGATATCTCACTGCTAAAGGCCAGGTAAATATCATCTAAGGCCATGTATTTTGAAAACCTAGTTTTTATATTTTGTTTCAGAATCATTTAAAGTAACTGGAAATAACAGGCCCCCAAAACAGACTTGCTTATACTTGATAAAACAACAGCTATAGTTGATTTGTATTAACAAATTTTACTTGTGTGTTAATATTTTTATGTTCAGCCTTGCTTTTTTGTGTATCCTGATCCTTTCTGTTTGTTTTTAGGGTCACATAATTAATTCAATGAGTGAGTGACACAACTTTACAAAAAAGGAAAAGAAATAAATCCAAGTGTATTTATTTATCTCTTGCAGTTTTGTGTATTTTCAATGGTTCTTGAAAGCTATTAATGAAACAAATGAGAGATTAAAATTAAAATATAAATTCAGTGTGTCAATGTATGCAACTTTGAAAATGTGAGTCAGAGATAGGCTTTATTATAGGAATGTACAGAATAATTCATCCTCTAGTTAAAAAGAGAAGTAACTTGAAAACATTTTGAGACTATATTAATGAAGTTCCATAGAATTGAGGATCCAGCCTTTCCATGCACAGGTTGAGTCAACTCAAATGTTCCTAAATGTAGAACATAAATATAGGCAAGTTTGAGTCAATGTATGTCATCTGCCCCAAAATATACAGAGTGTATTAATTTGTATGTATGTATCCTTATTCAGTTTACATAAATTGACAAAGCTTAACAAGCTCATAATGGTACTATTACACATAATAAATATGTGTAATTTTTCTAATAAAATTTAGAAAATGTCTTTCATAATCATTCCATACAAACATCTGTCCTCAGAAAACATCATAAATAAATATTCCAGACCAATGAAAAAGTAGATCATCTCAGTTGAACAGACGTAACTCTCTGTGTGATATGTTGTTTTTTAGCAGCAAAAAATCAATAAACATTGACCACTTATAATGTGTAAGGCAGTACTAAATGTTTTATGTAAATTATTTCATCAAATCTGTACATACCATGTGGATTCGTACATGGGAAAAGTGATGCTTGGAGAGGCCACATAATTTTTTCAAAGAAACACAACCTGCTGACAAGGTTGATTGGTCTGAGATCATCAATTCTAACTATTTGAGTTATGTTTGTATTTTCTTGCATGATTCCCTAATGATATACTGAATCCAAAGCAATGTGAAATAGAGAAAAATACCTCGTAACTGGACGCTGACATCCTGTCACCACAATTAAACAAAAACCATAAAATTCATTTATCTTGAAAGAAGATGGATTCTGTTTTGAATCACAATAGAAAGCATATTTTATTTGTCTACGACCATACTATATGGCCTAACATACTGTAGACATTAATACATATTTGTTTAATAATTATTAATTAATAATCTTAATCATTACCAAGAACCATAAAATTCAGCATTCTACAAGAATATTTTCTGATTTTCCATTTTGTGTGAATTCTCTGTCCTTGGAATGCCCAAAGCACTAATAGTATGTTTTCTTGATACTATTTTTTTATCCCTTTTCTCCCAATAGATGATGCGTGAAGGCAAATACTATCTTACACCCCCCCCCATTTGCGACAGTGTCTAGTCCCAGAAACCTGCTATACTGTAATGAAATTTTCCTCTACTTTAAAAAGTTCTATGCCTTTTAGTTATATTTTGCAATATTTGAAACTTACAAAACAAAGGAACCAGATCCCTTCAAAATATTTTTCATCAATATGATATGAGTCAAGAAGTTAAAGCTATCTGACAAAAGACATGTCATATATATCCAGTAAATATATATATATATTTAGTATATATAGTATAGTGTATACAGTATAATATAAATATATATTCATATATAAATATATATTTCATAAGTATATTATATACACACACACACACGTACTTAAAAGGGGAGATGAGAAGTAAGTGCACATAACAGGAAACACATCGCTCCATTCTGCTGTCAGTGCCTCAGACCAGGATGGTTTGTTGCCACCTTTCAAAAAGATGTGTCTGAAGCCCCTAAACCCCAAATTCTGAGAAATTCACCTTCACACAGTCTCAAATGTTAATCTTTCTTATTTCTAAACCTTAGCCAAATCAATTCTCTGAGAAAATTTAGGAAAATAGGAAAGTAAATGTGGGTGATTCAGGTACAGAAATCAAGTAATAGGCAAGATCAAACAGTTGATATAACTCACTTGTAAGACTTGACACTAGAGAGTTCAGGGGGCTTCAAATAATTCCCACTGAATTCTCCTTTGAGACATTTTAATACAAATTACCACTTGTTTGTCTTACACCTAGTTACCTGTTTCCACAAACTTTTATTTTTTTTTTTTGCTGGGATTCATTTAAAGTGTACAACTGCTAAAAGACAGTGGCAGGAGAGCCAAGCACTTCTGATTTGCCTGGCATTGTCCTCCCACACAGCCTTTGGGACTACTTCCAACACTCCCAACAGTCTCTGATTGGGGAAGTAATTCTTATGGTGTCATTTTGATGGGGAAAAAGAAAACCCGAAAAGTAAGATAAAAGCATGACAATAATTTCTACAACAACTATTACTCCAAACCATAGTCGTATGCAAATTAATAAACACCTGTTTGTTTGGCCAAAGGAAACAAGGAGTGATTCCAGAAGAAATATTCTGTGTTATATATTGGCCTATCACTCCAGTTACACAAGTTTGGGTGGTTGGAGTATTATTTTATAGCTTAAGGTGTCAGTATTTCAAGAATTAGTACAACACAAAAACAAGTAGGGTCAAGCTTTATACTCTATGTAGAAACTCAAGGTGTGGTTTGGTGGAGAATAGAAGTAATTAAGAAAAAGGCTAACACAAGAAAAGAATAGTTTAAAAAGCCTTCCAATAGAACGTATTGAAGAGGTTGGCAAAGAGGACAAAAGCAAGAATATATAACCTCAAAACTGGAGATTAAGGACACTGCAGAAAACAGAATAAACTCAAGTTTACATGGAATATCAGAGGACTTTTCAACAAAGTGCTAATTAAAGGAAATGTAAATTTCCAATCCAGGAGACTCAATAGAAGAGAAATAGATTAGGAAGAAGAAAGCAAAGCAACAACTGCTTTTGAAAAATCCAAGTGGTCAAAATATTTTATTCCAATCATAATTTTAGGAAGAAAAAAATGAAGGATTAAGCTATAACTACAAAAAAACATTCTTATTTTTGGAACGGATTCTGAATTGTGATTAAAAAAAAAAGATGGCCTTGCTTCAGTTTCTAGAATCTACAAATACCTGTCTTTCATTTGGGTAGAAATAAACTCCTGTAACATCAAATTCTCATGTAACAATTAATATAGACATATTTTGTTGCCCAACTATGGCGCAGTGGAAGTGGAAATATGCAGCAAGATTTTATCACAATGACCTGTAGAGAGAGAGGGCTGTGGCTACTGCCCAAGTCTAGGACCAGGTCTCCAGGGACACTAAATGCACCACAGAGAGGAGGCTGCAAGTGCACTTAAAGAATTAGCCCCATCAAATGGCAACAGCGCTTCTAAAAAGAAACACTGGGCTGAATGATCCCTTAAACCGTGAACACAAACAACTAGCGTTCTAAGAGCCTGAAGTTCTGCAGTACTGTTAAAAAGAAAGGAAAAATTGGTGTGTGATGATTTCAGCAGAAATGCCAAGATAAATGCAATTGTTAACCATTTAGGAGAGTATGCCTGAAAGGAAATCCTGTTCTGAAAAGAGGTAAAACTATGAGTTTACCGTGCATATGATATTCATATGCAACGGCAATGTTGGCTTCATAGTATGGCAAGAATTGCGAAAACTATATTTATCAGAGGAAAATAGAATTTTATGGTCCTTAGAAAGCATCTCATCCTTCTTATTACAGAAATGAGAAATCTGAGGTTCAGAAAGTTTATGTGATTTACCCATAAATATCCCAAAATAATACCCCAAATTATGGTCCTCCCTTCTTCCTAACATAATTTTTTTTAATCTCAGTAATAATATTTTTCAGATGTATTTCATGTAAAAATGCTAACTAAATGAGAAATTTGTTCTAAAAGCACTTTATTAAGTTAAATATTTTGTCAATTAATAAACGGACTGTGCAGGAATTAAAAATATATGCACATGATTCAGAGCTTAGGTATGTGAATGTCTCCTATGGTGGTTCTGCCTGCAAAAAGCAATTACAAATTGCTCTTTAAAAATTTTGTCGAAGAGATTTCAACCAAAACTGGCACTTTAAATATATATTTATTCGGTTGAAATCTCCAGTTTTTCCACACAATCACTGCATCTCAATCATATGGAAAAGTTTTGGGCATCCCTGAGTTCATGGCTCATTGAAAAGACAAGAGGCTATGCAAAAGACTTATACTATCAGGAGTCGTATTATTACTGATTCCCGTAAAAGTAATTCTATTCTGCAGTCAGGCAAATATTTAGTTTACATTATTGCGAAAGCATTGTGGAGAATATTCTGTCTTTTTAAAGAAGTAACAACAGGGTGTGTTATTACTGTTTTCAGTAATCTAATTAGTGACTTTACATATGGACTACCTCTTGAACAACTTCCTTCTGAAAAGGTTCTCTGTATGCAAAGAGGATATGCATCTTGAAGACAGAATAAAACAAGTGATTCAGCCAGATGCCTTTTCAGTTTGTGATTTAAAGGTTTAAAGACAGTTTCAGGGGTCTAAGAATTTTACACCCAGTTTTTACATTCATCTGCAGTACATTATTTCAGTTAATGAGCTAGAGTACGTTATAATTATTAAAGGTCAGTTGCCTTTCATTACTATTTTAATTGTAAATATCACATTGTATGGCTCTTTAAGTTCTGCCTTCAGATGTTAATGTGCATTGTATGTTAAAGGACATACTCAGCTTTAAATTTACAAGGTTGAATTCTTCTTTTGTAGCAACAATGCTCCTTTGTTCTGTACAAACTTCAATTACCTGGAGTTTGAAGGACACTTTATTTTCAGTTGCTGACCATTAGAGAACACCCAATTCTAAATATACTGTGATTAAGTTATTTTATGAGTTGAACAGTCAACTCATAAAAATTTCTATACTATTGAAATGTAAGTGAAAAAAGTTTTTAATATCTTTTTTTTGATATTCTTTTCTCCATGCTACAGTTCAGGCATGGCACCTCCATGAAAGTGTATACCCAGTGGCTAAAACAAGACCTGGGTATGACAGTCAGGCAGAGCTGGGCTCAAATCCTCCTGTGTTACTTAATATCTGGTGGATGTAGGCGAGTATGTAATGTCTTTGTGTCTCTGGTTCAACTTCTGTAAGAGGGGAATACCGATTCCATGGAAGGGCATAGGTGGTTTAGGTGACCTAATTGTTGTTAACTTGACATCATTGCCACCACTTCCAAAAACCTCCTCTGAATTCCTTCAGGGATGCCAAAACTTGTTTTTGCCCCAATCCGTTTTTCCATTTAATTATCAGTTTGCCAAATCAGTTTGCCCTGGGATTTCAATGGGGCAGAAAAGTTCTTCTCTGCAGGCAGTTGCTGCCAGATGCATGAGTGGACATGAGATCCACAGATGCTCACAGATGCATCCTTACGAGCTCCTTGGAGCTTCAGTATGAGATCATGCCTTTTTTTTCTGAGCTTTAGTGAAGTACTTCTCTGACTTTTCCTTGCACAATCTTTCAACAATTTTGTACAGTCTTAATTCCTATAATAACAATTCCATTCTTGGATTACATAGAGTAGCTTCTGTTTTCCTAAGTAAAATAGACTAATACACTAGTAATATCATAAAACAAGACAAAAATATCAAATATTTTAAACCAACTAGGTAAGCTGGGAACTAAGTCATACTTTTATCAATAACATAGAAAATAAAATCTATCACCTGTTATTCAAATAATATGATAATTATAAATATTTATTGAAGACTTACCAAGTCTAAAAATGTTCTGGGGAGTTTAAATTTTTTACCCATTTTGTGCTTACAAGTAACCTAGGTAGTAACTGCTGTTATTATTTTAGTTAATAGATGAGGAAACTGAGGCACAGAGAGGTAAAGTAACTCACCCAAGAATATACAGCTATGAATTGAAGAGTAAAAACTTTAAATTAACAAGTTTGGCTGTAGAACCGGCACACTTTTCACCACAGTGAATAATATACTGTTTCGATGCCTAGCTTTACCCTCATGTTCTATATTTTACACCCTGTGCCTAAAATGACTGCCTCATGAGCTTGTTGTATTAGAGGAGATTTTTGCCTCAAACACTTAGCACACTGGGTCCTCCAGAATAGACATTAATTAAGAGGACATCTATTAATAATATTATTAACATAATTATTTTTTAATATTAAGACTTTCTCTAATAATTACCACGATGAATTCTCTGAGGGCAGAGACCTTGCCCGGTTAATTTCTCTAACTTAGAGCAGCAAACACAGTGCCCAGCATAAGCAGAATTGTTCTAGGCTTTCTGTTATCAAAGTTTAATAAAATATCACTGGTGAACTATGTTTAATTACCATATTTATCAATCAGAATTTACATAGTTAAAATAGTTATGATATTGCATAAAATAGTATTAAGAAATAATAATTGTACTGATTAAGAGATTTATGAATAAAAAAGTCTGCATTTGCATTACAGGAAACTTTGATTTGCAGAAGTATAATTGGGATTTTTTTTCAGGTCTGGTACAAAAAGTATCAGGTTTAAAAGAAAAAAATCATATTCTATTCAGATGGTGATATCAAATGATATTTCAAAAAGGCATTGCTTAGGGAGGATGGATTATATTTGTAAAAGACAATTATGTTACTCAAATAATATTTTAGACACCAAGATATTAGCAATACAATATCTAAAAGGAAATTATATACATAAGTGTATATATATATATATATATATATATATACACATGTATATATAACATGGCATATATATATATATATGCTATGTTATCACCCATACAATGTTGAAGAAAATGATTTATGAATTATTCAGTTTAGGTAATATAATCATAGCAATCAATACTTTCCTGTACTCATTAAATTGTACAGTTTATTAATGATAAATAAATAAATATAATTTTGGAAAACATTTCAACCTTATTATAAAATGGTTACATGTGTCTTAAAATAATAAACAGAAGTTCTCATCAGGAAGATAATATACGTGTGCCTAAATTTATTTTCAGTTAAGAACATGAAAAAAGACTGTTAGATTAAGACCTTTAAAAATGTTGCCGAACGTTCTTTTTTTCCCTTCCTCACATCAAGACGGATACTTTGACAGATGAACTCAAGAGCATGCCTCTTTGATTATTTCTGACATTTTATAAGACCAGATATGCAAATGTCTTTGGGTTGAGAACATTTACTTAGCAAGTACAACATTTGTGTCTGTATAAAGATAGCTGAAATAGATCTGGCTTCTATAGACATTTCATTTTTTATAACATTAATTTTTGTAAGGATCTTTTGGAATTAATTGTTTCATTTAATAAGATTTCTTGTGGTTTTGTTTTTTGATGTTGTAAAGGGACAAATGGAGATGGGCTGAAGGTCAGATAACAAGGCTGTATGATACATAGTTTACTTAGAAAATCTTTAGGCAGTTTCCATGGCAGCTAAAAAATAAATATGTGATAAAATAAATTATTTAAAGTTCAACTTCTCTTTAAAGATATTAGAGTGCATATCTCTCAAACACAGAAAATAATTATTATAGGCTGTTTCACATGTATGTAGCTTATTAACAAATATTTCATATATTTAAAAAACTCTATGTATACTTAAATTACAAAAAAATTCTATATTATATATTGGAGATTCCAAACTTCAATTATTGGAGCTGTCAAGAGGGATATATATTTCATTTATACCCAATATATTTTAAGTTCCATACTCCCCTGCATCTCTAAGATACCAGATTACCTGTATTTTTTATATCTTGTAGCCCACACCTGAGCACTTTAGTCACTATGGTAACTATACTGTCACTTCCAGTATTATAAGGTTCTATCCATGACCATATTGTCTTGAACAAGATTCATAAATAAGCCATGTAGCAGTGAATCTTGCTGTCACATTAGTTTTTAGCTAATTTGGTATAATTACATTTATGAAATTAGTAGATTGTTTGCTCTGTCTTTGGTAGTGATGTAACACATAGTGAGAGAAACAAAGGAGCTTATTGACCACCAGAGCTGCAAAATGTAAAGAGAATTTAGTGCTTTCCACCTAGAACTAGATTTACTACTGGGGGAGCTAGGGACTTAAGTGGAGAGGCAGCTGTTCTAATAAATCTATTGTGTGACCTCTAAATCCACATGGGAGACCTAATGATTTTGATATTGACTTTTGATATACCTCTAATCTTTAAAAGTATTGATATGTTTATATCTAACTTATTGCCTATATATTTACTTACACATATACATGTGTGTACATATATGTGTATATATATGTTTGTGTTCTGCTTTTGAAATGTTTTGTTGTTTTCTTTTTTTACTATGAGGATAAATTGTACCCTTGTTGGTAACTTTTCACTCTCCATTTTTATTTAGGTACACTATGCTGTAACACTTTTTTCTACTCTAATTAAAATAGGAATATATTACTAATATTATAAATTTCAAAATTAGAGCTGTATTTTCCTTGTTTATATTCTCACATTGATCATTTTCTATAATATCAATAAATTTTATTAATTATTTAATTATTCTTTTAAGTATCATAGTATCATATGTAAAAATGTCCATGTTAATTGCGATATGCTTCAAACAATTAGGTTGGAATTTTTCAGAAAATAAAATTGACATAGAGTTTTATAGATTGCACAGAAATTTTCAAAAATCAGAGAGAGTAAGAGTGAGAGAGACAGAGACACAGAAAGAGAAAGAGAAAATATTAAATGAAATTAAAATTTTTACAATATTTAAATGAAAAACCCTAACAAGTAAAAGAATACCCTAACATCATGTAAAGAAAATAATCTGAGTTTAGTTCCTTTCTTACCATAAATTTCAAAAATATTTTAACAGTAACTTATTTCCCTATGTCTCTTTCTGTGAAAAATGCATAGTTCTTTTAACTTTAATATTATTTTCAAATGAGATGATTCTATTTAGATACTAGGTAATGTGGTTCACTTATACTGATAATGCTGAATTCCCTTCAATAGTTACCACATGAAAATTAAATAGGTCTTTCAAGGAAGTCAGTAAAAGAGAGCGTGTTAAAGAGGTTTTAAAAAATTTAAAACCTCCTAAAGAAAACAGTTGCAACATCTGTTATTTTTGGTATACAGTATTTTAAAGTCTTTAAGTCCACATGCCAGGACAGTACTAGAAAAACCCAATTCTAAAGTAATCTTAATCAATAATAGAGTAGGGGTAGTGAAATATATCTGAACACACCTTTAAAATGAACTGTTTATCAATTCAAATGAATACATAGAACAATAATTAAATCCAATTTCATAAAGGCAAGCTTAAAACTTCAATTTTTGGTTTATTTTGTTTTGTAAATAAAGGATCAAGAAAACAATTGTGATTTTGTAACAAATTATGGCATTATAATATCCATCAATACAAAAATTAGAATTATAATGTTCCTCAATAAAAAAATTAAAATGAGCAAGCAGTGAATAAGTTTGAGATTAAAGAGATCACCATTACAGTTGGATTAATAAAGAGACAGCTCTAGTGATCTATTGTGTAGTCAGAACTTTTATTCACAGGGTGAAAATGATAGAAGAGGTATTGAAATACTTTATAATTATTAAAAATATTGATAGTAACTAAAAGAGCACTGGACATGCTTGAAAATCTGTATTTATATTTTGCTGATAAAAGGGAAAAGGTGAAATCAGGAGTAGAAGAAAATCAGCTGAGACTGTCCTAGCCAGGAGAGGGAAGTTCTGCTTCAGGATCTTAAGGTAATTTATTCTCCAGGGACTGCAAAAAAATTAATATGCTAACGTTTACTGTGCATTTATTATATACGCTTGGGTTTTTTTGAAATGAGGAAACCTGGTAGGAGCCAGCTAGGCTTTGCTCTGCAACTGAGTTGGGGGTCCCAAGATCACCTTCAAGCTCAATGATTTGCTAGAAGGTCTCCCAGGACTCACAAAAGCTGTTATTCTCACAAATATGGTGAAAAAAATATACAGATTAAAATCAGCCAAGGCATGTAGCATCTACACAAACGACCTCAACTACCTAGACTCCAGACCCACAAGAGCAAAATCAGATGTCCAACCTAAATCACATTGTTAGCGTAAACTATATGATCAAATTGGTACTGTGTGGCTTACTGCCTCAGGCACGCACAAACACTCTTATTGGGCAGAATATTCCAAAGGCTCAGAGTTCCTGTCTCTGGGGCTGGCCAAGGGCTAGTCATAAAGACAGGATTTTCTTGGGTATGTGCCAGGTTTGAGCTGCCCAGGACTGCTGAATTAATTCTTTCCTGTATAGTAATCAATTACCCCCAAACTTAGTGGCTTGAAACAACAACATTTATTACCTTGCAGCTGCTGTGGGTTGGGAATCCAGCTGTAGATTATCTGGGTCCTCTCCTTCAGTGTCTCTCAGAGGTGGCAAAATGTTGGCCAGAGACATAATCATCTCAGGGTACACTTCCAAGTTCACTCACTCGGTTGTTGGAAAGATTCATTTCCTCATGGGCTCTTGGACAGAGAGCGTCAATTCCTCACTAGCTATTGGCCAGGAACAGTCCTCAGTTCCTTGTCATGTGAACCTCTCCAGCATGACAGCTTGCTTCCTCAAAGAGAACAAGCCAGGAAGTCAAAAGAAAGGGCACAAGAGTGCTGGCAGGAGAAAGGGTGCTAGCAAGATGGAAGTCATAGTCTGTATAATCTAGTCTTGGAAGTGATAACGCATCACTTTTGCCATATTTATGTTCATTTGGAGCAAGTTAAAGGTCCAGCTCACATCAGGGGAAGGGAATTACCCAAGGGCATGAATACCAGGAGGCATGGATCATTGACAACCTTTTTAGAAGCCTGCCTACCACAATACTGACCATAACGAATTTCTACAAGAAACTCAGAACAATTGGCAAAGCCACGCTGTGGCCCTGATGCATCAAGACAGAAGCAAAACTAGTTAGTAATCATGTCTGAACACAAAGAGAAAGATACAATACAATCAGAAAATTCATGCCCCTCTTGTGACTAACATGTATCACAACTGCTTCTTGACCTATGCTTTACCTATGCATAGGGTTACCTATGCTAAACCTAGCTGTGCTAGTTCCTCTTTCACCCTAGATAAAAATTGTTAAGACATTTAACCATGAAATTGAACTCACTCCTGGGAGAAAACAATCTAGAACAACTCCTCATTTCTTTAAACCCCCTCTACACCCAAACTCTGTAACAAGACTGTTCTAAATTCTTCTTACTGAGATGCTTCATGGCTACACATGGTAAGCCTTCTCCCCTGCTGTACTAAGCTAACACACCGAACTCTTTTACTGTATGTGATTCCTTGTGGTCTTTGGCTGGTGGGGATAGATTTTAGGCTTTTACTTGGAACTTTGTATATATTATTTTATTTAAATCCCCAAAACCCCATTAGACATGTACTATTAATAGTTGTAGCTATCAAATAAGTATTGGAGGCTTAGAGAATTGTAATAATTTTCCCTACTGGCAAAGCTAAGAATTAAACCCAGGCAGTTTGCCTCTTTCATGAGCTTTAAATCACTCAACACATCATAAATTTCTTCTACTAACTCTTGGCTAAGTACTACCATAATGGTATAATGATATATTTTTTGCATCTATCTCACCTTTAAACTCTAATACTCCCTCTGGAGGGGACAGACTGCTTTATAAGTCTTCCTGTTAAATGAATTAAATATTGCAGTTAACCACATATATGTGTTAGATAGTCAGACATTAGCAGCAAGGAGGTGACAGTGGCGAAAAGACAAGAGGGGAGTAGTCAACTTACACCCCAACCATCTGGGGACCCGCCCCGACCCCACTCAGAAAGGGCAAAACTATGGTCAGGTGGTGGGCAACTTATCCTGATAAAGAGGGGGCACGGTAACACAAGGAAACTTCCCTGGGCTGCCCATGCCCAGACTAGACAGGCATATAACCTATAGTAAACCCAAACTCATTATACCATCACTATAGTAAAATCTGCATGTGGTTTTGCCCCGCCCCAGGTGGGCTTTTCTTAGTGAATCAAGGGTAAGGGCATGCACGATAATGAACTTGTTACCTAACTCGGGGACTGCCAATCAAATAATTATCCCTGGTCACTCACCCATGATCGCACCCTGCCTCTTCACAGAACACTCCTTATAAACACCCTTAAGCCTGTACATGAGGGCTGGTTTCACTTCGCAGAAACAGCCCACTCTCCCTCTGAGAGTGTAACTATGCTTCAGTAAACTTTGCTTTGCACCTAAGCCCAAAGTGGTAGCCTGTAATTCTTTGCTTGCTATCACAAGGACCGAGATTGCTGGTCTGTGTCTAACGTTGACATCCTCGGTTGAAGCTATTTGACGCAATGCACGCCAACTCGGTAACATTTGTATTTTACTTATAATCAGATGAATATAAAATTAAATTATATTTTCACTCCTGACATCTCTATCCTGGACTTCATTTCTAAGTTTCTGCTATTGCTCTGAACTTTTCTTTTGGTTAAATTGAATATGTACATCTTGTTTTGCATTTAATCCCTCACTAAGACTTTCTCTCTCTCCTTCTATTGCATGTCTGCTTTCCTGTGCCTGACTTCCTGGGTGGTTATCTTTCTCATATATCTGGTCTTCTGGAATTATGGTCTGTTTTACTAATTTAATCCTGACACACTGAAACCATCTTCATGACTGAATCCTTATTTCTTGCCTTTAACCTGGATAAGAACAGCTCTCAGGACTTCTGGGGATTCTGTTCATTACGTGATGATGTGTAATGCCCACATGCTTGGATTTTAGTGCTGTTTAGTACCTACTTAATGACTTGTTGCTTGAAGATAATCTTTGCCTAACTTTCCAGTCTGTCTAATCTCTTTTTGTTACAATATGATCAGTGCCTCCTAAAAGTTGCCTGCGCTCTGGATGTGACACGCCTAGGTCCTGAATAACTTGGAAAAATGTTTCCACTCTACAGTTTTAACAATAAATAAACTTTTACCCAGCTTTCTTCTTACTCACAGTCATGTCAGCGCTATGTGCTGCTACTAGATTTATGTGCCTAGACTGCAGAATCATTTAAAATGTGTTATTTCTTTATTGTAACATCTATCCGCAGTACTGTGTTGCATACAGGTTGCTTTATTCTTAGGTCTGTTGTCTATAGCTCTTGCAATGTACTTTCTTCACTTTTCAAATCTACAGACTCCTCAGTATATTCTTCTTACTGTAGGCAAAATTGTTTATTAGATTCCAAATGACTGTGTAAGTACAGAGTCACATACAACCTCAAACCTCACTCAAATCCCAATTTGTCTATAAAGTCTCCTTTTTTAACCTCACCTGTTTCTAGTGATCTTACCCTTTTGATTATCTAAAATACGATTATCTAAATCTTATGTGGAACTATCATTTGGTACTTGATGTTTATGTGCTTTACCTGAACTAGATTTTAAAGCCGACACATAGAACTCTGTGGACTTCCAAAAATTAACTTTTTAAGTTAGGGGGAAAAATAAGAAATGAAACACTTTAAATTATTCACTGATAGAAATAACTCGATGGGTTATTTGAATAAGTGGGTTTCATGTTTCTAATACTGGTTCTCTCAGAAGAAGACCTGAAACTAATAATAAAGTACAAATGGATTATTTGGGAAGTGATTCCTGAACACTGGTGGGAACAAATGGAAACGAAACAGGAAGGGGAGGAGCTAACAAAGGTTGCAAGCAAGACACGGCTGTGAGCAAATGGATTTGGTGCTGCTAAAGAATTCTGGGAAACGATTTAAAACACAGGCCCAAGACTTATCAAAAGGAGGGGTGGGGTCAGGGTTTTCCCCCAACTCACGCCTGTCATTAGTTGAATGCAGGTCCTGAAGGGTATTAATTTCCAGTCCTTCCAGCCTGCACCTCTCTTCCAGTGTGCAAGAGCAGAGAAAGCTGGTATGGACATACAAGGCCTTGAGGTAAAACGCTGTGAGGCTGGCAGTTGGCCTTTGGGGCAGTTGTTGTGGAAATTGTAAGTGCCAAGGAGATAAGGTGCTAATGGCAACTACCATTGAGGGTGAAGGAATTAGGAAATATAGATAGTAGGCTACATTAATTTGGTGTTGGAAAAGTTTGGTTGGAATGTGACTATACTGATAAAAACCACGTTACTAATAATTTCCAAGTACTCCGTTTGAAGAAAGACCTCATTACCAGATAAAGGATTTTAAGTGGGGAGGCTGGAAAATCAGGTATAAAATTGGAAACTATGGTCATCGTATCTCTGTTGCTTCATGTGAGATGGTCCTGTATTCCAGGTGTGGTCTGCAAAGTATGTCACTGGGTCACCATAGTAAAAGGAGCGTGTGTTCTAATTTAACTAGACCAGCAGTATACTGCTTAGGTCAGTTGAAATTTCAATTTGCATTCTGGCACAGGTTTCTTATCTCCCATAGCTGGGAACAAAGAGTTTGTGGACCAGCTATTTTGAGAAGTGTAAACTCAGGAAGCTATTTCAATCCACTGTGTAACTGTATACCTTTTCAAACATGCCACATTCTACTGCTTTGCTTGCATGCTCAACAAGCAGCCTTTGGATAATAATTCAGATTTCCATGTAAAGTCTTCAATAGAGAAAAATTGGATGGGCCAATTAAATTGTTATGGTTAATTTATTGGTTATATGTTTGCTCTAGATGAATAACTCATCCCTCTGATTCATGCACATCAGTACCGTGTGAGGTTTCTTTTTTTTTGGCGGTACGCGGGCCTCTCACTGTTGTGGCCTCTCCCGTTGCGGAGCACAGGCTCCGGACGCGCAGGCTCACGGGCCCAGCCGTTCCACGGCATGTGGGAATCTTCCCGGACCGGGGCACGAACCCGTGTCCCCTCATCGGCAGGCGGACTCTCAACCACTGCGCCACCAGGGAAGCCCTGTGTGAGTTTTATTAATAGATCAGACTCTGAAGAGACTTGTTATCTGCAGGTGTGCTGATGAAATTGGACTTCTGGATATCCAATGCTTATTTCCAGGTCCTGAAATATGGCTGCCAGCTTGTGAAACAATGTCTGGGAGGTCCGTGTGCCTCCATGTGTGATAGTTCTTCCTCATTCCTCTGCAGCAGTAATGGACCTTAAGTGACAGGGGCAGGATTCATTCCTCTTCTAGAATCTAACCTTTTACAGAGGTGGAAGTTTACAGATCATGGTTGTACATGGTCAAAGTACCTCTGAAAAGTTGTTCAAGCCAGGTAATTGTCAAATAAGGAAAATGATATCCATAGAGCTGATATTAGTGGGCCAAGGTAATTTAGTTAGTTATAGAAAGTACTAGATCCAGGGTTCCTTAAATCCCATTCTAATACTTTATCTCCTTTTATCAAAATAAATCCTCCAGAAAAAAACCATATATATATATATATATATATATATACACATACACATGTATCATTTGCTAATACTCATTTTCTAACCTTTGCTAGTATTCATTTTCCAACTTTTGCATAGTGAGTAATAATATAGCTGGACAAATGGACAAGTATAGAAATTATATCATGAAATTGATAGAACATTTAGTTTTATGCTAAATGAAACCAAATTTATTTATCTCTCTGAGATCTAACTATAAGTGACTCAGACATTGGGGGTGATATCATAATTGACCCCAAGACTGAAAGAGTAAGTAAAATAATAATAACTTAAACATGCAAAAGAATTTTGTCTAGCTTTTATTTATGTACCCAGAAATCTGCTGAAAAAGTTGCCCAATTTAGTATACACACTAATAAATGAATATCCAGCAAGCTTTTGAGCAAAATTCTAAAATAGCACTTCTTTTATCAGGAATGAGCTCTATTTAAAAAATATATCAACTTACTGTATAGAACAGGTAACTATATGCAATATCTTGTAATAATCTATAACAGACAAGAATCTAAAAATGAATATATATATATATATATATATATATTCCTGAATCACTTTGCTATACACCTGAAACTAACACAACATTGTAAATCACCTATATGTCAATTTAAAAAAAAGATGTATCATTTAACAAAATTTTATTAGTACTGAAATTATAATTTCAGTTATCCTTTAAATATGGGAGAAAGGTGTAAGTCTAACGTGCGTTATACTTTCTTCAATTGTAACTCTTCTAAATATACTTGGAGATTCAGGTTTTGAGTTCATAGACCAGAATAGGCAGAAGATACACTCTTTTGGAGCACATGAAAATACATTGTGCTCAGAGTATGAAAGTTAATTTAGTTTCTGGATAAATACCTGGGTATCTGTTTCCTAACTGGTAAATAAGGAGCTGAGAAAAGAAAATGATATTTTATAATCCTTTCTGGATCTAAAGTGCTGTAATTTAGATTGAGTCTGTATTGATGTGGATGAGGCTATCAAGGAAGAGAATGTGAAGTGAAAACAACCTCATGGAGTTCTGTGATCAGTCCTATGCGGCAAAGCTAATGGGATATGTGCTAATGGATGAACACTAAGTAATGCAGAAATATCAGTATGCTGAAACTAAGTGTATGTAACATCTGCCCTTAATAATGAGAATCAACAAGTAAAACCACGTTCAACAAGGTATATAGTGTACCAGTGTGTGGTTATTGTGTTTGAAGAACATTTACAAAGGAAGCATTGGCTAAGAGAGAATAGAAAAAAGAACAATTTGTTCATTATGAGGGACCACCTAACACCACTGGGTGAAAAGTTAAACAACCTATCTATTTTTCCAGAGCTATGCCGCTTAGCACTTGTTTGCCACTCTTCCCTATCACTTATTTGATGTATGGCTTGATTTATGTCCAGATTTTCAACTTTGTCTTTTTTACAAGATCAGAAATTCTTTGAGAAAAGGGAGCATGTTTTACTCATCTTCATTGTAACACCACACACTATAGTATTTTTTAAAGGGCTGATGCTTAAAAAATTATGTGAGTTAAATGTCTCCAAAGGCCACTTTGTGGCCATTAATATTATTAATTATGGGCAAAAACTTGGAGGAAAAAACACATAAAACCATGTAAGGCAAAGCCCACTGCAAGTTTTCTCAAATATAAGATCTCCCCTTGACATTCGATTGCGAACGTTGTAAAGGAGTGACACTGTACCTTCCAGGAATATGACAACTAATGTCTAACTTGCTCCACATGACTGGATCTAGGGCAGCTTTAACAAGAGAGGTGACCTTGAGAATAGAGGCCATGAAAAATGAACATAAAAACAAAATAAATCAAAACAAAAAAATCTAGAGAAGGTATCTGGGTCCCTGAGAATTTTGTAAAAAAAAAGGATTGTCTATGTCTGATCATTAATGAAGAAAAAACTTTTTTTAATCTACTAACTAGCTACTAACTACTAATCTACTAACTAGCTGTGTCTCTAATATTTATAATTATAACCATTCCTGACTGAAGCACCAAGAACAAAGTATGCAGAGTCAAGGCAAACTTGTCTGAAGTGTTAACTATGCCAATGGTAGAGTCTCAGCATTGCATGCTTTCTGATTTCAGAGTATTCTGAATGAATCACTAGTATACTGATGAAAAAATATTGCTTATATTGGTTCATTATCCTTCGATGATGCCAGGAATTTAGATACAAACCTTGATTACATCACTAACTTCCATGTGTCATGGATCAAGTTTCTAACATCTTACTGTCTCAGTTTACTAACGTGTAAATGCAAATACAAACATAGAACTCATGCTCTGAATAGAAGAATAGAGGATGTATAGTAAAAACCTTTACATAGTTACTTGATGTATAACAAGGGAATCAATATGCAGAAACCATTATTATTTCTTTTTCTTTGTACATATGAACATTGTTCATACACACATGATTATTTGTTATATACATATGTGATGTGAAATCACATTAAAAGTGAAGGGGAATAAGTTGGTAAACAAAATAATACGGAACCGTAAAACTCCTAGAAGAAAACATAGGGGAAAAGCTCCATGACATTGGTTCTGGCAAAGATTTCATGGATTTGACACCAAAAGCACAGGCAATAAAAATCAAAATAAACAAGTAAAACTACATCAAATTAAAAAGTTTCTGCACAGCAAAAGAAACAATCAACAAACTGAAAAGACAAACTACAAAATGGGAGAAAATATTTGCAAAACATATATCTGATAAGGGATTAATAACAAAATATATGAGGACTTAGTAAAACTCAATAGCAAGAAAACTAATAACCCAATTTAAAAGTGGGCTAAAGACTTGAACAGACACTTCTCCAAAGAAGACACACAAATGGCCAACAGGTATATGAAAAACTACTCAAAGTTACTATTAATCTATGAGAGTTGACTGACTCTGAAGGACCATCAGTAAGATAAGCTAGCTCTTGGAAGTAAGTTCTGTGTCTGAATGAATGCCTTGTTAAGCTTGTTTTGCTTATCTGGCCTTGGTTTTGATGCTTGAAAACCCTGTGTGTAGTAACTTTCATGCTTTCCTCCATCTGCATGTTGCTGCTCACTTCTTCCTAAAACTTTGCTAGCGGTGTAAAATTCTCATGAGGTGAAAACCTGGGCATTGTCCATTGCCCCACTTATCCCTGCTCTGAGCTGTTCACCCATGTCAGACTCTCTCCTGCCTCACAAAGCTCCCTAGGTACTCTGCCCAAGGGACAGAGACATCTTTCTTTTTTCTGCTCTTTGCTGCCCTCACCTGACTGAGACTGTCCTATTAAAAACTTTTGAAAAAAGAATGGTTGGGTCTAGGGGTATAATGGCCTGAGAACTTTAAGATGCATCTCTTTCATTTCATTTAAGGGAGTAAGCAAGAGAGAAACACCCACAGACCAAAAAAAAAAACAGGAAAAAATAAATCCTACAAATTTTAAACGTTAAATTATTACTAAAAGATGCTGGTCAAATTCTGTCCAAGAGAATAAATCTTTCTCTGCCCCATTTCATGCCCATCCTATGAGACCTCTTATTATTAACAGAGTGTTTTACATCGTAATATTGTATTGTAATTTCAAAATTTGTGGTAATAGGTTTTATTACTTTCAAGTATATACTTCGGTACATATTGTTCTATGTTCTCCTTCATGGTGTTTTAAAGAATAATTAGTTATTTTAAATAACCTGTATTGTAAAAAGAAAAAAAGTTACTAGTAATCCCATTACCCAAAGAAAATATCTATTTACACTTTTTCTTGGTCCTCTCTAACCCTTAGTCATAAACATATAAATACCACATATAAAATGTTATATACATGAATATAGAGTGTATTATTACATATTTTTAAAAATGAGGTTCTGAAATTTAATTTCCATGCATTTTTGACTAAATTCAGGACATTTATATTTTGCTTAGATTTAGATTCAAGACATCCTTTATTTAAACTCACATACAATGCATTACGTAGTGTAGCTATCTAGAATTCCGCTGTACTGAAGGACATATAATCTGAGGAACTAAAATCTGAATATCAAATGCCTTTCTCACTTAAAAAGCATGCCATCTCTCTGAAGAAGAGCAATGACAGTACGGGTCCTAGTAGGACTCCACGGAAGAGTGCTAATTAGCCCTTTGACAAAGTTACTGATGCTTCCATGATTAACATCAGTGTTCAAGAGCAGATTAAGATAATTCTAACATTGCTCAATATTTAAATTTTATGAATATGCATTGACATACATCACATTTATTTGATAATATAAAAACAATTGATGTTTTGTAACTTTCTTCTTTTGTACTAAAAAACAGTGTTATAAACCGTCACTGTACTTTCCCTAAGACCTCATTCGTTATGTGTGAACTGGGGCATGAAAAATATCCATTTTTAAACTACTCTAAGAAAAAAATAAAGAATATTCCAGTTTTCAGTGTTTGTCAGTCTTACAGGGAGGCTCTGGACCATAGTTTATCCCTCTAATTTCAAAAGATCAAGGCTTATATACCACTTGTTTCAACCATCGTATTTGGAGTTCACTGTATTGGCCGATGCCCCCACTCAGGTGGTTTGTGTTACCCAAGTGTAAAATCCGCAGTCTGTGGAAAATTAGAGAACACATTATGACGTATCTTACTGCCCAGGATTAGTTTGAAAGTGCCAATGTATTATTAGCAGGAGTGATGCATGCCAACACCTACAGAAGTCCAATTGTCAAGGCAAGCACCTGCATCTGTCCACTTGAAGCAGTGATTCCTGCCTCTCCCATTAGTCAAAGAAACTTGACCAAGTTCCATTGACACACCAAAAATTATCCCTGCCTCCATCTCTCCTCTCAAGGCAACAGTTCCTGGAATGGCACAGGTACCTTAGATTTAACCCAAATTACATTAACTACCTGTCATACATGATTTAAGTAAGACAAGGGCTATGATGAAGAGGAAGCAAAACCAGAAAATGTCATTATCTTTCTGCAGAATCCTCCAGGCTCCAACTGACTCACAACTGGTTCTCAGTTGTACATAGGGCAAATCATAAAATGAAATAATAGAGTACGGAAGCATGACTGCCCTTAATGGCTTGATCTTCTTATAATTCATCTGCCTACATCTGCAAGGACTGTGAACTCCTTTAGGATTCAATAGCCACCTTGGGCATAATAATATGTACAATTTCATGGTCTTTTAGTACAGAAGGACTACTTCCTGGCTGAGGCATTTGTGTCCATAGCTTCGGCCACCTGTACTCAACTGCGTTTAGGAGGGGAATGCTTATAATAACTCCCTGTTTAAATAGGAGCTATGTGAGGAAAACTCTCTTGCCCTCAATTTATTTTTAAAAGCTTTCTAACAAACTTTCAATTAATCTGATCACCAAGAAAACTCATTATATACACCTTCATTTAAAGATTAGGAAACTGTTACCCAGAGATAAAGCAGCTTTGTTCATCTTATACAATTTGTTAGTAGTCAAGCCATCTCTGAAACTCAATTTTCCTGACATCAAGCCCTACTCTCTTTAGTACAACATTCATCTTGCAAGTAAGAGAATGTCTGCTTCATATATGTAAATAATCTTTAAGTGTCTGTTACTTATATTTTTTAATTAATATAATTTCTTTTACCTCAGTTAAAGTACATACATCTTACTGAAGGTATTTTTTGACAGATTTATCAGTTTCATGTTTATATTCACACTACTTTATGAACTACAGATTGAAAACTTTACTGCCAAATGTAAGCACACTATGTATAATAAATATTAACATAAATAATGAATGCAAAAAATATTTACAATACATTAAGGAACTATTTTTAAGTGAAAATAAAATAAATAGTATTAAATGCTCCAGGAAAAGCTAACTGATGTTTTCCAGTCAGTTTAAAGGAAATGTCATAACCCATCCTCCCAAAATAACTCCTTCTTTTAGCATATGAAGTGATGTTTTAAAGGCAGATTCATCCAGCTTTCTATAATACCTGTCAATTATCATGGAAATTAAAGGAAAAAAAGGAGTGCTGTCTGCAGCTGATCATAACAGTCACCAATTGATTCTCTTTCAAATTGGGGAAAAATACATTTGCAGTAAAATCACTTTTACTCTGTTTAAAAACCTTGTTACGTTTTCTTTTTAAATGTTGATCAGATTGTTTGCTTTAAAAGAGATACAGGCCCTTTGAGAAAACAGGTTCTCAAATAGGCTCAGAATTCTGTATCTCAAGCCTTTTTCCTGAAATATACAGAGACAATCCACATTGATAATGAAACAAATTCAAATTTCAGTTCTCAATAGACTCAATGGACTCAGCTTAGTAGGGGAGATCAAAAGAAAGGAGAGAAGCTTGGGTTAAGCTACAAAAGTTGCTGTGCAACTTTTTTAAGACTTGTAGAAATAAAACAAAACAGAAAATACATGGGATTTCACACACTCAGCTACTCTATAATTCTTCTCGCCAGTTTTTTTGTTGATGATTGTAATTTGTTAGAAAATATGTAATGTAGGAAAACAAAAAGAAATTCAAAAGATATTATAAGAAAATTCCTTTTATGAGAGGGATTTAAAAAATCTCTCATGGAAAAAAGCTGCTGTAACTGGAAAAACCCTGTCTTGTCTATTGGTGCATAAAAACGCAACCCCAAAATTTAATAGCTTATAACAATAAGAATGTATTATTTCTCACAAATTTGTGTGCCATTCTTCTGGTATTGCCTGAGTTCATTCATGTGACTGCATCATTGACTGGGAGCTGACTGACCTGGGGAAGCTGAGGTGGCTTTCTCCCTTCTTTTTAAAAATATTTTCATTTTGCACTGGGTCCCAGAGATTACATAGCCAACCCTAGAAGCAGGGGGGAAGCAAGGATGCTAATCTAGGTATGAGATGATGGTGGTCTGAACGGTATGGTAGCAGAAAAGGTAGTGCAAAGTAATTTAGATTTTGAATATATTTTGATTATAGAGTGAAGAGAAGCCTCTGTTAAAGTGTTTGTAGTGTTACAGAGAAAGGAGAGAGGCTTCAGTGTCAAATTTTAACACTACCCAGATTTACTTGCCCTTAAGATAAATGTCGTACAAGCAGGAATTCAAAGAAACAATGTATTCAGTGTCATAGCCAAAGTTCCTTTCAGCTTTTGAAAACTAATACAGATATACTAATGTTGTGACTCCCAGTAAATTATTTGTCTCCCATACCTCAATTACCTCATCTATGAATTTGTAATATGACATTTTGTTGTACGATTTAAGGGAATGATTTACCTGGCACAGTATCAAAAACAAAAAATTATTATTTTCTTGACCCTACAAAGTTATAACAGTATATGATTACCTTATACAAGTGTGTGAGCATCATTATGGTTCTTTTCCATTTACAATAATTACCTTTTTGTGTGTGCCATATCTCAATAATAGGAACTTTTTTTTTTTTCCTCAGATCACTTCCATATGAACATTTGTCTTTACCAACTCAGTTAGCCTTGCATTAGTCTAGTGAGGATAAAAATCAACCAGTGTTCAATACATATCATTTATTCAGTTATGGCCTAGTTGCTGTGGAGATATAGAATAAACATCTGAGTTTCCCAGTATAATGAGTACTAATTTCTTGCTTTCCAAATTCAGTTCCTTGAAGAGAATGGGCTGTTATGTCAAAATATTTTTCTTCTAGTAACCTGTGTTTCTTTTATTAGATATCTTGCTCTCCCTTCACTGGATTTTGAATCTTTTATGTTTGAAGTGCCCTCTGACTGACATTCTAATTCTGATGAACTCTATAACTCGATTGAAACTTCCTTCTCTTAAAGCCTCAGACATAAAGATGAAGATTTTAAGAATGGTTTACCAATTCCTATACCTTTAGAGAAAAATGACTTTTTCCCAAAAGAAGAAAAGCAATTGGTTCATAGTATGTTTTCTACTATTAAATGTCATGCTACAGTGTAAAAGGAGCATCACTTAGCTTTTACTCAAGAGGTAGAATTATTGAATGGTTAATAGTTCCTTTATGATTATTATTATCTGTGAGAAGATTATTCCAAATAGGAAAAATCAAATGGCATCACTTTAAAAAAATTTTTATTTTATTGAAGTATAGTTGATTTATAATTTGTTAATTTCTGCTGTACAGTAAAGTGAGTCAGTTATTCACATACATACATCAAATGGTATCACTTCTGAAGCATTGTTTTTTTTTCTTTTTTTAAAATTTTTATTGGAATATAGTTGATTTACAATGTTGTGTTAGTTTCAGGTATACAGCAAAGTGAATTTGTTATACATATATTAATACATATATCCACTCTTTTTTAGATTTTTTTTCCCATATAGGCCATTACAGAGTATTGAGTATAGTTCCCTGTGCTATACAGTAGGTCCTTATTAGTTATCTATTTTATATATAATAGTGTGTATATGTCAATCCCAATCTTCCAGTTTATCCCTCCCCCACCCTTACCCACTGGTAACCTTAAGTTTGTTTTCTACATCTGTAACTCTATTTCTGATTTGTAGATAAGCTCATTTGCACCTTTTTTTTTTAGATTCCACATATAAGTGATATCATATGATATTTGTCTTTCTCTGACTGACTTACTTCACTCAGTATGAGAATTTCTAGGTCCATCCATGTTGCTGCAAATGGCATTATTTCACTCATTTTTATGGCTGAGTAATATTCCATTGTATATATGTACCACATATTCTTTATCCATCCTCCCTTTTTGTTTTGTTTTGTTTTGTTTTGCGGTACGCGGGCCTCTCACTGTCTCCCATTGCGGAGCACAGGCTCCGGACGCGCAGGCTCAGTGGCCATGGCTCACGGGCCCAGCCACTCCACGGCATGTGGGATCTTCCCAGACTGGGGCACGAACCCGTGTCCCCTGCATCGGCAGGCGAACTCTCAACCACTGCGCCACCAGGGAAGCCCCATCCTCCCTTTAATGACATTTAGGTTGCTTCTGTGTCCTGGCTCTTGTAACTAGTGTTGCAATGAACATTGGGGTGCATGTATCATTTCGAATTATGGTTTTCTTCGGGTATATGCCTAGGAGTATGATTGCTGGGTCATATGGTAGCTCTATTTTTAGTTTTTTAAGGAACCTCCATACCGTTCTCCATAGTGGCTCTACCAGTTTACATTCCCACCAAAAGTGTAGGAGGGTTCCCTTTTCTCCACACCCTCTTCAGCATTTATTGTTTATAGATTTTTTTATCATGGCCATTCTGACTGGTGTGAGGTGATACTTCATTATAGTTTTGATTTGCATTTCTCTAATAATTAGTGATGCTGAGCATCTTTTCATGTGCTTTTTAGCCATCTGTGTGTCTCCTTTGGAGAAGACATACAGATGATTTTTTTCTTTATTTAAAAATTTTAATCCTAATTTGACCTTTCTCTAACTCTTAAAATCAGGCAGAGTTGCTGGAGTTGAGGATAGAAAGGAATGTTTAACCATTGTTAAACATTGTTCTACTATCATGATGTAATCCATTATGGGATCTGACCAAGACTGCCTTAAGCTAGTGGGAAGCAGCTGCATGGCACAGGAATATCTGCGGCTTGGTGCTTTGTGACCACTTGGAGGGGTGGGATAGGGATGGTGGGAGGGAGGGAGACACAAGAGGGAAGAGATATGGGAACATATGTATATGTATAACTGATTAACTTTGCTATAAAGCAGAAACTAACACACCATTGTAAAGCAATTATACCCCAATAAAGATGTTAAAAAAAAAAAAGATTCCCCTCAGCTTCACTACACTTTAGAAGGGTATTTTCCTGACTATAGGCCCCTGCTGTTCAGTGCATTTACTTTAGAAAACTTGCAACTTTCAATATTTTCTATGCTGCTTTGAGATGCAAATCTTCTCTGAGCCTCTGGCCAGTTTTACAACCCAGGAATGTCTTTCTCAAGGATCTAGAAGCCATCCTTTTGAAATGTAATCATTAAGAAAGATAGGTGGGAGGGAGATGCAAGAGAGAGGAGATATGGGGATATATGTATATATATAGCTGATTCACTTTGTTATAAAGCAGAAACTAACACACCATTGTAAAGCAATTATACTCCAATAACGATGTTTAAAAAAAAAAAGATAGTGTCTAAAGAAATTAAGAGTAGAACTATCATACAATCCAGCAGTTCCACTCTGGGCATTCATCTGAGGAAATGAAGACACTAATTTGAAGATACATGCACCCCAGTATTTGTAGCAGCATTTTATACGTAAATACACACACACACACACACACACACACACACACACACACACACACACACTGGAATATTACTCAGTCATAAAAAAGAATGAAATCTTCCCATTTGCAACAACATGGATGGGCCTGGAGGGTATTATGCTTAGTGAAATAAGTCAGAGAAAAACAAATACTATATGTTCACTTATGTGTGGAATCTAAAAACAAAACAAACAAACAAATACAACAAAACAGAAACAGACTCACAGATACATAGAACACACTTGCGGCTACCAGAGGCAAGGGAGTGGGGAGAGAAGCAAAATTGGTGAAGGGGATTAAGAGGTACAAACTACCAGTTATAAATAAGTCATAGTGATGTAATGTACAGTACAGGGAATATAGTCAGTATTTTAAAATAACTTTGTATGGTGTGTAGTCTATAAAAATATTGAAACACTGTTTTTTACACTTGAAACTAATATAATCTTGTACGTCACCTATACTTCAATAAATAAAAAAACGGAAAAGAAAAGAAAAAAAGAAAGATAGTGTCTATATTTCCCAGTCTCTTTGAAAGGCTAGGAGCCTAACTTGGGTGAGCACCAATTAGCAAACATAAATGGCCAAATTTCACTGATGAACTTCCCAGATAATATCCTTGAATACTTTTCTAATAGCTAACCCCAGGCTTAAAAACTCTCCTGTATTCTATTTTAGAGGGATTGAGTTATTATGACCCTCATTGCCATTGTTCTGAATAAAATCTTCCTCACCTGTTTCACTTGCCTAGTGCAAATATTCTTTGACACATCTCGGGGACCTTCTTAGTGAGTTTAGAAACAGAATGAAAAAATGCACTGTGTCAGAAACCTAGTGGGGCATCTCTAGGGCAATGGGCCAACCAGCCTAAATAAATACTGCATGGTGGAAATCACATTAGCGTTTGGATTAATGAGGAAAAACTATAGCATTGGGGAAAGGCTTAGATGGTTTAGGAATTTTAAAAATAACAGAATAATAGTGCAAAGAAATTATGTTTAGGATTTTATATTCAAATTTTTGTCATGTGAAACTTCTGGAAAGATTTTAAAATCATCTGAAAATGATGTAGAAAATAATCCTTTATTAGCCAGTTTCCCAGAAATTAAAGTGTCTGAGTCTATTATCAATAAAGAATTTTAAAAGTGGCTTTCATGGGCTTCCCTGGTGGCGAAGTGGTTGAGAGTCCACCTGCCAATGCAGGGGACACGGGTTCGTGCCCCAGTCAAGGAGGATCCCACATGCCATGGAGCGGCTGCGCCCGTGAGCCATGGCCCCTGAGCCTGCGCGTCCAGAGCCTGTGCTCTGCAACGGGAGAGGCCACAACAGTGAGAGAGGCCTGCGTACCGCAAAAAAAAAAAAAAACAAAAAAAAACCAGGGCCATCAATGTTAATCATCACTTTCTGCACGTGATTCCAGTGCTGGTGTATAGAAAATATTCAAAAGATATTTTTTGAAGTTAATTGATGAAAATCAGTTAAAAGGAGGAGTGTGTGTCAGGACTCAGGATAGCATACAGTTACTTTAGGGGGTTAATATGAGGATGACCTGGACAAATTTGAAGAAAAATACATCTTTAATATCCTTATATCAGATTTTGAAATTATTACTGTGAACTAAAGCACACATGTACAAAAGTGCACAAAACAGGACCGTACAGTTTGATAAATCATTAAGAGCGAAAACCTGTTAGCCACCACTGAGGTGTACTTACATGTTTTTTACAATGTTGCCCATAATATTTAATATATTCTAGTTCACTTTCAGGAACATAGATGATTCTTAAGTACCTGTTAAACTGCAAGCTTATATCAAATGTACCAAAAGATAAAATAGAATGATGGATTGACATTATAAAAGGTTTAAGTCAGTTAAATGAATACATTTATGTCAATTAATTTCACATATTTTTCACTGAAACAACTCTCTGAAGTGGATTCCTTTTAAGGGAATAAACTTCATTATGAAGCATTTTTGTCAAAGATTACATATTTAATATACTGTGGGGCTTCCCTGGTGGCGCAATGGTTGAGAGTCCGCCTGCTGATGCAGGGGACACGGGTTCGTGCCCGGGTCTGGGAAGATCCCACATGTCGCGGAGCGGCTGGGCCCGTGAGCCATGGCCGCTGAGCCTGTGCGTCCGGAGCCTGTGCTCCGCAGCAGGAGAGGCCACAACAGTGAGAGGCCCACGTACCAGAAATAAATAAATGAATAAATTAAAATAAAAAAATATACTGTGATTTAACATTTTGAATACATAAAAATTTCAAATGACTATAAATAAACATTTATTGGAAATTACTCTGTTTCGGATGCCTCAAGAAAAGTCTGTTACCAACAAATAACAGGAAACTTGTAAATATTATCAGAAGACTCGTGTTGAACATACTGACATTATGGATGGTATATGGCATTCAGATGATATTCCTTGATATAATCCTTATTGATCTCATTACACATAAAAAATAGAGGAGAGAAAGCTAAAGAGCTAATGAGTTAAAATTCTTTAAAATAGCCAAAGTAAATTTTATTTTAAAATATTTGCACAAAAGGTCATGTGCGTAGTACAGCTTAAAGATATCAAAAGATACTGCCAATGCTCTATGATACAGACATTTACCTACAATTGTGAAACAAACAAACAAACAAAAAAGTAGGTAATTTGAACTTGTTAAATAAAGGAACTTTTTCTGCTGCTGTATCTGTAAGATCAGTAAGTTGAACCGGATGTCTATGCTTTCCTGATAGTGTCCTAATAATGTCTTTATGGTGTATTTAAAACTCTGAGATTCCCTTCTCCCAGACCCCCATAGTTATAACTGAATAAAAATCTCTTTGGTACTTTTTAGAAGACTGTGCTGATGAAAGGTCATTTTCCCCAGCTTATATCTTTTTTCTGTTCTCATTAACGCCTTTAAATAAGGGGCACATTTCAACTAATTAAGGAAGAATCAGTCCTGTAACTCCCACAGGAACAATAGGAATGATATTTACACACCTATGTCCCATGAATCAAATGGAAAATATAACACAAATACCAACAGATGGTAAATGTAATGAGGATGCACCTTGTATATAGAAACTCCCTACTAAACCACAGTATGGGGACTCCCCTTCTTAGGGGAAGAGCAGGGTGGAAAGTGCCCTTAGCAACCTGGCATAGGCATTCTGTGCAAGGATCCCCCTTGACCCCTGGGGCTTCTGTGGAAAGCTCTGGCTAGGGAAGACCAGAAGGAATCAGCAGCATATACCACAGATGGAAAAACAGTTGAAATTGTTTTCTAGCAGCAGTTCTCAAGGAAAAATGCTTACTTGTTTTCTATGGCTTCTTTGGCTACATTTAAGGCCTCTGAATCATTGCTAATGGCTCATAATAATTCCCAAATCCAGCAATCATACTGAATGCTCCCTGACTGTAGTTTGATGTATTTGGTAAACTGAGCTTGAGAGTTTCTACAAATATTAATGAGACCAGCGGGACCTCTCAAAGCATATGAAATGATTGTTTATATATTATATAAAGGATCACCGGCACACTGTGCATAGTGTAAGGAGACATATTATATAAGAGGCACAGTGTTTTTATGTACCATATATTTCACTTGTGCCTGTATGAAAATCTGTTACTGTGTAATGCATAACTGTGAAGCCAAAGGAGCACTGAGATACATTTATTTCTACACCACTCAAGTGGAACCATCATAAGAAAGCTAGAGGTCCTAACCTCACATGCAGTGTAAATGATAAATGTACCATAATGCTTCCTTCTTGTGTTTCCGGCGTCCCACGGCTTTGAGATATATATATATTTGGTTATGGGACCCGTATCTTAACATCGCTGGCAAGACGTCTGCTATGGAACTTTCATATTTTATGACTTATTGAATATGATTTTAAATTTGTTCAGCACGTCAACATGTTAAGTGAAGAGGCCGGAATTATTTTTCGTTACATTTCACTGAGCAATGCATCGTTTCAGAACGGCTTCATGTACGCAGGAATGAAAAGAGTTCCGGCTTTAAATCTAAACTCATCAGACCAGAAGAAAAAACAATTAAAATTAAATTATTCCCCCGGTGCCTTAAAACTAAGGAGGTGATTAAAAATAGCTGTTTGTGAGGCAAGCGAATATAGGGAAATCTGTTTACTGCACTAAGAGAACCTCAAAGGAATTCTTGCTTGCGGTGTGCCCGAGGTGATGTGTTTGAAGGACTCATTTTCATTCTCTTTCGTTTAGATTAGCAAACAAAAATTGTTATAAAAAGAGGTTCAACAAACACAGGCACTCAGGTATATTTACTGTTAGCAAAGAGCTCAAAACACTTAGCTGATTTTTTACCATTCATCCTGAATATTTTTGTGGTTTACTTAATGTATAGCCCATAAAAACAGTGATTGCTAACGATGACAGTAGACAGTCCACGCTTGTTCTACTATTTGACCTACACTTACACAGTTGCAGAGCCTCATTGGTGTGGATGTAACCTGTAAAACTCCTTTTGACTCAGTATCTAAAATATGATACCTGCGTCCTTAAGGATACCATTCCTTGGGAAGAAACTATGAGAACGTCTAGTCTTATATTATTATTTTCAATCCAGAAAATACACATATTAGCTGTGCGATCTTCACTCAGTGTGTATATATTAGAATTATGTTATTTAGTATTACCTGAATTAACTGTTATAATTTCTCCAAAGGTCTTAATAGGGCTCTGGAAAGTAAAATGCATATCAAATATAACAAAATACTGCAAACACAAACAAGTACACAATAAAGAAAATAGTAGAACTGAATCCTCTACTCCTAGGGTCCTGATCTAAAATCTTATCATGTAAGTCATAGTAAGACGTTACAGTTATGATCAGTGAATCATATCTGATAAGATATGTGAAGCAAAGTTGTATCTACTTCTCATATTCCCTGAGACCATTTTTACTACCATAGGCCACACAGTTTTATTTTATTCATAGCTTTATTTATGTGCACATTTTACTATATAAAATGCTGTATCTCTCTTTTGAAACATTTTATGTTAAGTAGAACTTGCATAGATAAGAATCTATTGCAGGAAAACAATACCTACTAAACATGTTAACAAGAAAGAAATGTTTTTAAAGCCTAATTTTTTTATTTCTGTTATTTTGAAGTAGAGAAGTAGGATCAAAGAATATGTCCATGGTATGTAGCCAGAAAGGCTCTGCTATTGAAGGAAAGGATATGTATATAAATTTATCAATGTTTAAAGTTTCATACTGTTACTCTTTTTGTAAGATCTGTTCAGATCTTACAACAGAATTACTGAATTCTGTCCATTGTGTCACTTAGTAACCCCATTAAAAGATAGGTACCCTTTACTTTTCCAGAGAAATGATAGAAATTCTAAAAATAATTTTATGGACAATATTTTCCTCTCAGATTCCTTCCTTCTAGCTCAATGTTTCTTTTCTTCTTGCAAGTCCATGCTCCCCAGCCCTGCACTACATTACAAAATGAAGCTATTACTTGAATCCAAGACACGTGAAATGAATATCCTTTCTTGGCTTAGAAGGAAAGGAGGAAAGCACATCTCTTCCTGTGAATTTTTAGCTATAACAGTTTCTACTACTGCGGTTTCATCGGCTGCATAGCAGCTAACTGTGAAATAAGAATATTAATGAGAAGGGAGATAGCAACAAGTCCCACGGCATCTTTATGCTGTATTCCCTAGGCATTTAATTTAGCTACTAGAAACTTACTTCATTGTCAGTGGGTACTCTCTACTGGCAAGCCACAAATAGTATGTAGCTCCATTATTCACTGGTAATTAATGCCTTTATATTCTTTAGAACATTTAATATTGTATTCCAATCCTACCTGTTTTAGGATGTTCTAAAGATACTTGTCCAAAAATGTGATTAATATCCATTGGCCAAATAGAGATCAGACTGGCAGAGGTGGAATTAGTTTAAGGCATTAGACACAGAGTCAAAATTATTCTGTTTAATAATTCTTTTAATGCTTTTAGAAAAAGTTTAGTGAGGAATTTGTGACTGTATTTGTATATTTTTTCATAAGCCATTTGTATAATTCTCACATGATGTCTACTCTGATCACACTATTTAAGGTTTCTTATCATTTTCTTATCCTATCCTTCTTTTCTTTTTAATAAGTACCACCATCAAAACTTCTAGATTAGATTATGTTATAAATTACTATGTGTCTTCATTTCTCAGCTTGAGTGCAAGCTCTGAGAGGACGTTGATCTTTGTTCTGTCACTGATTTAAGCCAAGGACCTAAAAGACAGCCTTGCACTTATTATGAGGTACTCAATAAATACTTGTAGAATGCATCCAAGTTTGCCTGAGTTAGGTTTTCTAGATAAGAGTGCTTATATAGAGCTTACTGTACATGTCACTACGTTACACCTTTCAAAATATCAATGTATGAGGTACAATATAGCCTTTAACTTTTGACATTTAAATTATGATATATCTTGTATATCTGTTTGGGTTCATTTTGCTTGGGACACTCTGTGCTTCCTGTACCTGGATATCTGTGTCCCTCCTCAGGTTTGGGAACTTTTCAGCCATAATTTCATCAGATACATTTTGGACTCCTTCCTCTCTCTCTTCTTCTGGGAATCCTATAAGGTGAATGTTGGTACACTTTCTGCTGTCTCAAAGGTCCCCTAAACTATTCTCATTTTTAAAATCTGTTTTTCTTTTTGCAGTTCTGATTGGGTGACTTCCATCATAGCCAATATTTTATAACTTTAAATAAAGTATAATCTATAAAAATATTGAATCACTGTGTTGTACACCTGAAACTAATATAATATTGTAAATCAACTATACCTCAATAAAAAATCAATTTGTGTAATTAAAATTTTTAAATGTTGGAGGTAGATACAGTTATTCACATTTTAGAATTACAAAAACCAAGGTATAGAGAGAGTTGTATGCTGCTAAATGTTTAACAACAAGTATGTTGAACAGAAAGGCCCTATTTGTAGTATCTGCCAATTGTTATGGTACAAAATTCCTACCACAGCTGCTTTCGAGCTACAAATGTGACATCAACTGGCTCCCAAAATTCCAAATGTTTTACAGTCAACTCACACAGTCTGATATTAGCCAGTGCCAGCACTCTGCTATAAAAAATGGTACACTTAAATGACCTAGGATTGTCTAGCTAAAAGTGATAGGTCAAGGCTACAAAGTCAGGCAAACTGTCCATGCTTGATTGGTCCAGATTCTGGTGATGATTTTGAGTACCATTCTCAAATTGTAGCTGTTAACAAAATACATATTTAATTATTTATTGTGGGTATTTCCCTTTAACATACTTACTCCTTTGCAGCCAGTTGTCATCCCTGATTACTACACTTACTAAAGTAGTATTCTTATTTTAATTATTAATCTTTTATTGGATTGCCTTTGTCCATAAATTATAACAATGTTTGATTAGCAAAGTCACTAAGTTACACGTTTTCTTTTCCTTTGAAAATACTGCTCTAATTAGCACAAGTATTTAAGGGTTGGGAGAACTATCTATCTTGAAGGACGTATTAGATTCATCCATTTCAAATCCCTTAGTACATATTGTAGCAGAATAAAGTAGGCATTTGAAAATTTGATTCAAAATATAAATAGCAGATAGTCAAACTAAATCTCAGGGGTGAGAAGACGGAGGACATTTGAATCATATTACCAGATGTTCAGCCTCTACTGTGAATTCAAAAGCAAAAACAAAAATTGTTAATTGGAAAAATTGAGGTCATCATACATTGTAAAAATGCAAGTCAGAATTTCATCTCATAAGCAAATGCAGCTCTGAAATTTAAAAATGTATTAAACCTAAAACACTGTAAGAAAACAATAGAAATAGCTTGATTTTCTCAACTTACAGAAGAATTTCACCTTATGAAATTGACTTTTTATTCTCTTTGATTTATTTTTTAAACATCTTTATTGGAGTATAATTGCTTTACAATGGTGTGTTAGTTTCTGCTTTATAACAAAGTGAATCAGCTATACATATACATATATCCCCATATCTCTTCCCTCTTGCATCTCCCTCCCTCCCACCCCTCTAGGTGGTCATAAAGCACCGAGCTGATCTCCCTGTGCTATGCATCTGCTTCCCACTAGCTATCTATTTTACATTTGGTAGTGTATATATGTCCATGCCACTCTCTCACTTCGTCCCAGCTTAGGCAGGTTTCCATTACTTAGTATTCCAACTATAGCCACAATAACCAATCCAGGTATCAAAAATCTAATCGTGCCATTTTATAATGCTGTGACCCCTACAATCCAACGCATTAACGGTTAGATGGAGAGAGGGCTCAATATCAAATCCTTCTTTTTGAATCAGTGTCAGATGGTTCTGTTTCTAAAACTGTTGAAGCAACGGCATTAATTATACAGTTCCATTATGACAAAGCTGAAAACAGCAGTCACTATGGCATGATTTCTTTAGGAAGCAATGCAACCTGTTCTCTGATCAGGTTTTGTTTCCCACAGGGAGGCGTCAGTCTTAAATTACATAGCAAGCAGTCAAAAGAAAGGAAGCAAACAATAAGCACTTCCCATGGGGAGAGAGAATGAGGATCAAACTCAGGGTATCCTATTAAATAAATAAAATCCTTTATTTCTGTCAGTTATTTCCATTCACACACACTTACATGTACACATATACAGAGATAATATATTCAGGATATTTATGTATTTGATTTTATTCCCATTTATTATTTTACTTTAGACAATACATTTTTATTTGTCATTTCAGGCTCATAAAGTTTTCTTTTTATTTCCTCTGAAAAACAAAAGGTGGAGTAAGGTGACTATTACCTGACAAGGATAATTTTTTTTCCTCATTAAACAAATAGTTGTTTAATGAAAGTAAGTGAAACAACAGACTGTTTTGTCTTACCCCCAGATTTTCTGTATTTTGCTTCATTAATTAATAATTTAACATAGTAAAAAAAATAGCTCCATTAATTCATCAGACTAATGAAGAGAAAAGAACATGATAAACTCCTAGAAATAGCATAGGAGAAAATCTAGATGACCTTGGGTATGGGGATGACTTTTTAGATACAACACCAAACGCATGATTTGTGAAAGAACTAATTAATCAGCTGGACTTCATTAAAATTAAAAACTTCTGCTCTACAAAAGACACTGCCCAGAGAAGAAAAATCAAGCCACAGACTGGGAGAAAATGTTTGCAAAAGACATAAATAGCTCTTATCATAAACACAATACAGATATATGAAACAAAAAAAACCCCACAAAAACTCTCAGCAAGACAGTGAACAACTTGGTCAAAAATGGACAAAAGACTTGAACAGACACCTCACCAAAGGAGCTATGTAGACAGCAAAGAAGCACATGAAAGGAGGTTCCACATCATATGTCAAAAGGGAAATGCAAATTCAAACAATAATGAGATACCACTACACACCTATTAAAGTGGCCAAAATGACAACACCAAATGTTGGTGAGGAGAAGAAGCAATGGAAACTGTCATTACCATATTATTCAGCAATCATGCTCCTTGGTATTTACCCAAAATGAGTGGAAAACTTAGGTCTACCAAAGCAGCCTGCACACAGATACTTATAGCAGCTTTATTCGTAATTGCCAAAACTTGGAAGCAGCAAAGATGTTCTTCAGTAGAGGAATGGCTAAATAACTGTGGTAAATCCAGACAATGGAATATTATTCAGCACTAAAAATAAATTAACAACAAAGAAACAATAAGTTAAAAGAAGAAATGTATCAAGCCATGAAAGACATGGAGCACATAAAAATATATTATTAAATGAAAGAAACCAATCAGAAGTGGCTACATACTGTATGATGCCAACTCTATAACATTCTGGAAAAGACAAAACTGGAGATGGTAAAAAGATCAGTGGTTTTCAGGTGTTAGGGAAGAAGGAAGGATGAATAGACAGGACACAGGATTTTTAGGATAGTGACTCTACTATGTGTGATACTGTAAAGGTAAAAACATGTCATTATACATTTGTCCAAAAACCACAGAATGTATAACAGCAAGAGTGAACCCTAGTGTAAATTATGGATTTTGGGTGTTTATGATGTGTTGATGTAGGTTCATCAATTATAACAAATGCACCACTCTGGGGATGTTGATAGAGAGGCTATATGTGTGTGTGTGTATAGGTATGTGAGTTCACATGGGCATGCATGTACATGCATGCATGCTCACACACAAACAGAGGGTATATGGGAGTTCTGTGTACTTTATTCTCAATTTTGTTTTACTATTGTAAAAACCAAAATCTATTTAATGGAAGATAAAGAAGTGCAGGGTAGAATTTGCTCTAATAAGCCATCACAGCACTGCCGTGACTACTGAGAAGAAAGCTAACTGGAAACCCTATCTGAAGCATCAGCAAATGAAAACAGAAAAGGCATCTTAACACAATAAATTGATACAGATACAACTTAATTGATATGGATACTTTACCTATATAAAAAATACTAAGCCCTCTACCCTAGTCCATTTACTCTAATATTCAGTTGAAGATGTGGATTTCTGCCCTCTAAGCCCAAAGTAAATGCTAATGTACAACAAACTTTTCTGAAAACAAGAAAAGAAAGTCTTAAATTTTATCTGATATGGAATTCTGGATGTTTTCCTTTTGTGGGACATCTCCTTGTGCCACCTTTGTAAACATGGCACTTTCAGCAGTAAAGCCTTCCTTGCTGGTAACTTTAGGTCTGGGAAGTTGAATAAATAATTTACTGGGAGCCTTAACCATTCATTGCACTCATCAACAAATGGTCAGAGAAGATATAAAACTATAAAATACGAACATAAGGATTCAAGTGGCAGGACATTTTAAGAGAGCATTTCAAAGCTGATTTGCGTGCTAGACCATGAGTCTCACTATAAACTTACTTCCACTTGGCACTGTCCAAACCTACAGACCAAGAGAAATAGCAAATCTCTACTGCCAGCATGAAATTATTTTAAAAATGAAGAAAAAGAGCACTCCCTATCCATGACAACATTGCACCACTGTAGCATCAGGACCTGGTTGGTAGGTTATACTACAGAGCAAACCAAAGAAACACCCAAAATATCAGTGACTCCAAACCAAAAGAGATTATTTTTACCCACATTTCATGTCCATGTGCAAAGCTATTGACAGAGAGGATTATTATTGATAATCCTAGTTATTCAAATATCCAGATTAGAAGATCTATAGTGATGTGTGCTTCCACATCTGTTCTATAGGAAAAGGGAAGGTGTGTAAGGTTTGTACTCTTGCCATTTCTGCTCAGTTGTGGGTGTAGCGCTTCGTGCCCACATTTCATTGCCTAAAGCAAACCACTTGGGCATGCACAATGTCCAAGGGGTGGGCAACTGCAAATCTGCCAAGTACCCAGAAGGCAAGGGACTGAAAGTATTTGATAAATAGCCCTAATGACTGACATGGAGACCCTCAGTCTGAAGAGACTTTGGAAACTGAAGCTGGCTAAACTCAGTTTATCTGTTCTTTGATCAATACTGTGCTTTCTCTGCCCTGGGTTTATATTCTCTCTTACCTTATCTCTACAGTTCTCCCCAAGATTCCTCTCTGACACCCTGATTATATGACTAATATACTCTTCTACAGCCTCAGCTTATCAGCGTTGTCATTAAAATTTCCTTCTCTTTCTTTCTCACCTTCCCTCTTGTCCTTATCTGAAACCTTGCTCTACTGTACAGACACAATTACCTCTGAAGGCCACAGAACAGGTAGCTAAGGGAGAGTTAGGAAGATTGCAGTAGTGGTCCTTGCAGTGGATTAGAGATAATCATAAAGGGCTGGCCACTTCCCTCGTGAAGTGCGAAGTATAGTCAAATTTCCCGTCCTTTGAATATGGGCTGCCTTTGATACTTACTTTGGTCAATACAATGTGACAGAAATGATGTTTTGGAATTTTCAAGGCCAGATGTTCAAACAAACTGGCAGTTTTTATTTCTTTCCTCTCCAGGGAGGGCAACCTTCGTACTATAAAGTAGCTTTAGGCATAATGTGGAAGTGGAGAGGCCATGTAGATATTCCCAAAGGCCTGGCTATTGAATGAAAGCTTCTTGGACCAGTCTCTTCTGTCTACTGAATTCAACTAATCGGGGGACCTCAGCCAATGACATGTGGAACAGAACAACCTGGAAAAACTTCCTTGACTTCACAAGGAATTGGTGAGAAGCAATAAATCATTGCTGTTTTAAGTCAATAAAATTTGGAGGTTTTTTTTTTTTTCCTTTAAAGAGTAATATACTAGAGAAATAGTTCTCTACTCTGGCTGAACATGTGAATCAGTTGGATTGTTATAAAAGTTTTAGTTGACCAGGGGCCACAGCAGGAAAATGATCATTTCTAGGAGTGGACCCCAGCCTCATTGGTGATTCTAAAACACCGTCAATGTTGAGAACTATGGAGTTAGCTTTGCTTGTTCTGTAGTTCTGCTTCTAACTCATTTCTCCTGTAATGGTGAAAAAAAAAAAAACCTTCATAGTTTAGCTTATCCATATAGCTCGACTGCTTTCTATTCTTGAGTCTGAAAGTCTTATTCTTCAGGAACACTTAGTCCCAAAGTGTTCTGAAAATGACGTTTCTGTTCGAAGTAGAATGCAGTTAATGGATCATTGATTCAATGTATTGGTTTTTTGTTTGTTTGCCTGTTTGCTTTTTTTTTTCTAAACAATCCCTTTTGTGCATCTGCCTATATCTCAATGAGAAGGGCCTCAAGATATAAATATTTAACTCCTTTCTGACATATGAGTCACTGACCATATATGTGAATCCTCAGCGATCATCTTTCCTAACCTTTTCAGGTGCTTTAGGATCTTACATTGCTAATGTGAGAAGTTGTCATTAAATCATTCAGTGTTCCTACAAGCAGCTACTTTCTTTATATGCCTGGGAGAGACAGAAATCTTACCCGGATTTTAATTAAAGATACAAACACAATCAGATTTAATTAGAAGTTGCATAAATTAGCTTATCCATTTAGTAGAGCTACAGTAAATATCTGCTATACATTAAATTTGCTAATATTTTGACTTTTTTTTTTTTCTTTTTTTTTTTTCGGTACGCGGGCCCCTCACCATTGTGGCCTCTCCTGTTGCGGAGCACAGGCTCCGGACGCGCGGGCTCAGCGGCCATGCCTCACGGGCCCAGCTGCTCCGCGGCATGTGGGATCTTCCCGGACCGGGGCATGAACCCGTGTCCCCTGCATCTGCAGGCGGATTCTCAACCACAGCACCACCAGGGAAGACCTATTTTGACTTTTTAATCAAAATATAGCTTCTCTGAAATTTTAACACATTTTTATTGAGAACTAATGCTATTGGGCTCCTAAAAATATTAAGAATGAAAACAAATCTTGCCAGATGCCACTTAGAATTGATTACTGAAGTGCTTACATTCAAGTACATTGGAAATGGACAAAGAATCATTTGAATCCAGGTTCCACTGATCACTGTTTGTGTGAACCTACTGAATCTACTTAGACCCTCTAAGCTCACTTCCTCCTTTATAGCTATAATAGTATTTATATCTCTGAGCTACTTTGAAGCTTAAAATAATAATGTTTCAATGACAGTTCTCAGAAGAAAGTAGGCACGAAGTAAATATTATTAATTTTTAAAATTATTTGTCAGTATCATAATGAGCTCACATCAGCTAAGGAACAACTCCTACACTCCATCCTTCTCATCCTGCACTGCACAGAGAATTAAAGAAGCAGCAAATGTTGGAGAAGAGGTTCAAAGATGGCAATCTAGATTGACAGCCCATCCCTTAAAATGAACAACAAAATACGTAAAGATAAAAAAAAGTGTGTGGGGGCTTCCCTGGTGGCTCAGTGGTTGAGAGTCCGCCTGCCGATGCAGGGGACGCGGGTTTGTGCCCCGGTCCGGGAAGATCCCACGTGCCGCGAAGCGGCTGGGCCCTTGAGCCACGGCCGCTGAGCCTGTGCGTCCGGAGCCTGTGCTCCACAATGGGAGAGGCCACAACAGTGAGAGGCCCACATACCGCAAAAAAAAAAAAAAAAAAAAAGTGTGTGAATATTTATTGAATGCCTACTGTATATCATGTCCACCAAAAAACTAATGACACCCCTCAGAAAGAGAGACTGTTGTCAGATCTTGTCAATTATAGAGAGGCCAGGACATTCTTGGGGTAACCCAAAACTCCTGCTGAATGCTTTTGGCTAGCAGAGTCATTTTCTTTGTGATCACCTCATTTATACTCACCTAGTATCTGAGAACCTAATTTACTTTCTGACTCTTTAGGCATAGAACCATGTACAGAATTCAAGACTCCCAGGTCCCAGTGAGGTGCACTTTCCATTACATTTCGCAGGTGTAAGAATAAAAGAGAACAGTAAATGCTACTTGAATTTCACGATTTCAAATATCCAGTAAAGATGAATTCACTTGCTGCACCTGCTTGTTGTTTCATCATTCCATTTCCTATCTCCCTTGTGAATTGGCCCACAGACACAACACCTATTTAAAATGATTGGGTCTTGAAAAAATGTAAATTGATATTTCATACTCCATAGGTTCTTCTGCAATGGTAATATCTGTGGTATATGCACACTGCAAATTAAATCATTTTTTAAGCTAGCATAGGGTCTGTCTAATAAAAACCGTTATGAAATCCCACTGCTCAGTAGCATCTTTTCACTGTGAAGCATTTAAGCTTTTAAAAAGCAACAGAACAAATGTGATTGATTATCAGTTCACTTCCCAGATTCTACATTGAAATTAAAGAAAGTAAAAGCTCTTTTATGAGAGTGATATAACTACCTTCAATACTAAACCAATAAAAATCTGTGTTCAGCTGTTTGTGAACTATCTTGACCCAGATGTATAAAGGAGCCTTCCAGAGCATAGAAAGCTTATATAGTAACTGATCAGTTTTTCCTAACTGTGGCAAAAACAGTAAAAGAGCATTCCAAATTGACTAAAAGGTCAAAACACTCTGAAAGAATCCCATCATTGAAGTAAATATAAAGTTAACCACACTTGTGATAAGCAAAACAAATGAAAAAATGTAGCCTATTAGTATGTACTTAGGAGACATTCTAAGAATTATTAACTCATTAAAAACAAGTTCCCACTCCTTGACAATAACAAAACTAGATTTGATTGAATATGAATTTGTTTTTCTGCTTATCTAAATATTAGCCAATGCCAAGATGAGTGTGAATGAGCTGATACACTTTTCTGCAAATAGCTATTTTATCTGTAAATATCCCACTTTTACGTAAAGTCTCCAAAGAATCCATTTTAAATGGCTACAGGTAATACTTGTGTATACTCCTTTGTTTCAGAAACATAAACACGACCAAATAAATGCAGGATTCTCTAATAATAGTTACCGTGGGATTCAGTTTACAGAGAAGCAAGTATGACCTTAGATGGACCTGTTCAATAGATTTGTTCTCTTTGGCAAAAAAGATTTCAGCAGCAGCAAATACAAGATAGTCTAGAATAGCAAGCTATGAACAATAGTTTTCTATCTATAGGTTACCATTTTTTCTCTGGGATGATGATAAGTATTAAAAACAGCATGTAGCTGTGGGTTACTTACACCTGTATGAAGGGGTGACAGTTAAAGGGCATGACTTCATTAAGCAGTAGGACCAAGTTTTTAAAAGACAGCTTTGTCCTAGACAGAGTGATCAGATAGGGGGCAAGATAGACAAACTGAAATGTGGGAAGAAGTCAAAAACAAGTTATTAAACCGTGGGTGTATCTCAGAGAGTCGGTTACAAGGACAAATTATATTTCTTATTGTATGGGACTTATGGAACAACTTTAAATCAGTGGTAAGAACAGCAGACAAACAAATCCATTGATTCACTTGGTCCCTGGGGCTAACTTAGGTTTGGACCTTTGATGTGGTTTGTGCAGCTTCACTCATGTAGTGTATAGAGATTGTGTCAGGCAACAAGGTAAGCTTCTAGCACAGAAAGATTGTATTTATTTCATTTATGGTAGACCTCTTCACCTTTGTATGTGTGTGCAAAATTCAGTTCATTGATTGTTTGAATATCCTAGGTTAGGACAAAACTTTATTTCATGTAAATAAATTCAGGTTTTGAAACAAACAAATTCCATCAACAGTGTGAATAATAAAACCAAGTAACTTTCATTGTGAGAAAATATAAAACAAGAATATTAAAGAAAGAGATAGGTGATGTGACAGAGAAAGCAAAATAAATGAAAAAAGGTAAGCTTAATATTCTGGGAATATTCATGAATTATTGCTTAGGGAAATTGAAAAACAAAAGTTCAAATATGTTTAATCAATGACCACATGATCATAAAATATAGAGGCAAATTTGAGTCACCAAAATGGCAAATTTGCTTGAAAACAAATTCTGGTAACTATGATAAAACACTTCTATGCTGTGTAATTGCACCATAAATATCCAGAATTCTACCCAAAATTTATAGCAAACAAGCTACAATTTTGTCTTCTACCTCCAGACTTGGTATGATCACAATGTAGGCATTTCATTAAATACTATCAAGAAAAATATGGCAAAAATGAATTTAATAAATTAAAGTTGTCTTTCTTTAAGAATTATTTATTCATATGTGGAATAGATATCCAAGAATAAATGCAGAATGATTCTTCTGTTTGGCACACTTCAGTCATAGGTTCTGAGTTTTTCTTCAAATGTGTATTTCACAGAATTGGTACTTCTGGTGTGCCCTTTTCCCAATCAGATGATGTATGTGGCAGTAGCAGTGTTGCCCTATACATGAGCACCCCCTACTGACACATTCTGGTGACCCATTCCTATTACTGTAAGAAGGATTGATTTGAAATATCTGCTACTGTATTTTAGATCTATGTTTGCATACGTGATGTATACTAACACAGTACACACATTTACAAACTGCAATAGCATCTCAAGAACTTAGCTCAAGGCACTCTGTTGATATTCATCTCATCTTTTAAAATAGCAAGTAAAATGACAAAACTAAGTATTTCCCTATGTTTAATGTTTAAAAAGTCAAGTAGATTAATTTATAACCGTATTAGTTTTCTGTTCATACTATAACAAGTTGCTGAAAACTCAAAGGCTTCAAACACTCCAAATTTATTATCTTACAGTTCAGTAGGTCAGATGTCTGACAAGGGTCACACTGGGCTAAAATAAAGTGTTGACAAGGCTGTACTCTTTTTTGGTGGCTCTGAGAGAGAATCTGTTTGTTTTGTTTTGTTTTGCCATTTCCAGCTCCTGGAGGATGCCCACATTCCTTGTATCAGAGCCTCCTTCCTCCATCTGCAACTCCAGCAAAGGTGCATCAGTCCATACCTTTCTCCCATAGTCATCATAACTTCCATCTCTTCCTTCCACCTCCTCCTACCATTTTTAAGACATTATTTCTACCCAGATAATCCAGAATAATCTTTCTATTCTAAGATAAACTAACTAGCAATCTTAATCCTCTTTTGACATGGGCCCTAACGTATTCACAAATTCTGAGGATTAGGATATGGACATTATTGGGGGGATCATTATTATACTTACCACAACACCAGAAATTACTTCGTAAATATAAAAATAGCATCTGCTTAGAAATGTAGAAAACACATATCCTCACATTAATGTCTGAAAAATTTTGCCAAGTTTTCAGTATTTGTTCAAACAAATAATAGAATTCCAATTTCTTGATAGAAATGTTTGGCTCACATTAGAATATAGAAAAATGAATATGGGATGGAGGAGAGATAGAGAAGTCTTAAAGGAAAGAAAAGTGGAATCAGAAACCTTATCTTATTACAACTAAATGTTCAGAATTTCTAAGTAAAAATACAGTTTGGGAATTTTACTTCACATGTTATACAAACCAAACATATTTTAAATAACTACATAAGTAAAAAATGAAATTTTGTGGTTGGGGTAATATGGAAGCCTGGTAAAGAATAAACACTTATTAATCAGACTGTTTTTTTTTTTCCATTAATTAACTTACTTATTTTTATTTTTGTCTGCGTTGGGTCTTTGCTGCGCACAGGCTTTCTCTGGTTGCTGCGAGCGGGGGCTACTCTTCATTGCGGTGTGCGGGCTTCTCATTGTGGTGGCTTCTCTTGTTGCGGAGCACGGGCTCTAGGCGTGTGGGCTTAATTAGTTGTGGCATGCGGGCTCAGTAGTTGTGGCTTGCGGGCTCTAGAGTGCAGGCTCAGTAGTTGTGGCACACGGGCTTAGTTGTTCTGTGCCATGTGGGATCTTCCCGGACTAGGGCTCAAACTCATGTCCACTGCATTGGCAGGCAGATTCTTAACCACTGTGCCACCAGGGAAGCCCCAGCCTGTTTCTTTTTAATCTCTGCTTTATAATATACCAGGGGTATTGTCTTAGGCAAGTTCTTAACCTCTCTTGGTGCTCAGATATAACATCTGTAAAATGGAGACAATAATAGTAATGCCTATTTCAAAGGATTGGTATGGTAATTAAATTAAATGATCCATAAAATGTAATTACTTTTGGGAGGAGCATCGAGTAAGAAATTAGTGATCACATGTAGAGAACAAATGTATGGACACCAAGGGGGGGAAAACAGGGGGTGGGATGAATTGGGAGATTGGGATTGACATATATATACTAATATGTATAAAATAGATAGCTAATAAGAGCCTGCTGTATAGCACAGGGAGCTCTACTTCACTTTGCTGTACAGTAGAAACTAAAACAACATTGTAAAACAACTATACCCTAATAATAAATAAATAAATTAGTGATCACAAAGATTATCATTTTTAACCGTAAGCAACCTCTAGGTAAAAGCAGTACTCATCTTTAATAATGCATCAGTTTAAAGTCTGCAACATAAAAACCATGGATTCTTCCAATCTGTTTCAAAGAAGGAACATGTATTTTAAAGTTTTTAACACATCAGTTGTGTTCGTAAACATCTACCAATCAATTTCATGAAGGTTTCATAGCTGTTAGCCTTTTTTCTTTCTTAAACCATTAAAGTGAAAAAATAAAAATACTTCACAGATCAAAGCCAATTAATTGTACTCTAGTATGCACACAGTTAAGGACAGGGTCGTTTTAGCTGAATGGTCACACTCAGAAAACTTAATGTGAGTTATTTTTGTCTCCAAAGAGGTATATCTTAAATGCAAAACCTTTTAGGAAACAACAGGAGCACTCCTACAAGATAGTGGTTGATTCATTTTCCTAAATGCTTTACTATCCTTTTTATTTATTTGAAGGAAGTACACGCACGACAACATAATTTTGATATCTTTATGAAGACTTAATTGAGTGCTTCTAACAGGCACTGTAAAAAAACATATACTTTTTTTTTTTAAAAAAAGCAAACAACAGCTGACAAGAAATCCACTGACTCATCCTTAAAGTATTATTCTAAGGAAGTGGAAGTACATTTACATAAGCAACTAAATAAATTTCAAATAAATATAAAAACCTATGCTAAGTTTACTGGGGACCAGTACCAGTACGTGGCCTGTTAGGAACCAGGCCGCACAGCAGGAGGTGAGCAGTGGATGAGTGAGCGAAGCTTTACCTGCCGCTCCCCATCGCTCCCCATCACTCGCAGTACCGCCTGAACCATCACCCCACCCCCAGCCTGTGGAAAAATTGTCTTCCACAGAACCGGTCCCTAGTGCCCAAAAGGTTGGGGACCAATACAATGAAGCAATACAAGTCCAGCAGGGAGGACAGCAAGTGCTAAGACAGGGGAGAGTGGAAAATCATACTGTGTTCAAGAAAGGAAGAGTTAGTTGGAACTTTGATATGGACTGAATAGATGTGGTGAGTAGCACTGAGTAGGAACGGGGCAAGATTTGGAGCAAATTGATCTCAAGGACTTTGGTTTCCAGTTCAGCATGTCAGGAGCTGAGGAGTCATAACTCCCTCCTAACAACAAGTAAAAAGCTAAACAGACTGAAAAATCAGCAGCTCTTCTTACATCTGCCAGAGAAATGAGGTGCCAGAGCAAACTGCTATGAAGTATGGAAAGATAAACAGGTAAATACAGAGAATCCAACTTACCAGAGCAGAAACCCACCTTGACTGGAACCAATACCCTGGTAAGAAAATCTGAACTGCACTTGATAAATAGCTGGAGGCTCAGTGTGAACGATTCTGAGAGATACACACTCCAGGGAGATTCACTTATATGAATTTTCCTCCAGGAGCTCTTCCAAGTTCTCATAGTGAACACCAGAGAAAAATCTCTTTGGTCTTCCAGCAGAGGGAGGGGGAAAATAACCATTTTGAAATTCACCAGAATATTATGTTCTTCTTAACAAAGTCTGCTTTCAAGAGATACTATTTTAACAGACTCTAACCTACTGAGGTTTTATCTGATCCTAACTGACCTGATGGAAAAGAAGTACCCAATTTCAGTCCACTTTAACTTTCCATGGGGGACAAAGGAAATACTCAGTTCTAGCCCCCTCTAGCCATCCTATACCATACATGAAGACAAAAAAAGGAAATACTTAGGAGTACTTGTGAAGTTCATAGCCCAGGAGCAGACTCACTAAAAGACTGAGACCTAAATTTAGGACCATAGAGCTCCTCCTCTTCTCCTACCCCACACCTCACCGCTACATTACTAAAGGACTATTTACAGCAGTTCCTTTTACCAAGAACACCAGGTCCACCTTTCAACAAAAAATTATCAGGTATTGTAAAAGGCAAAAAAACATAGTTTGAAGAGAGAGAGCAATCATCAGAGCCAGATCCAGATATGGCAGTGATGTTGAAATTGTCAGACCGTGAATTTAAAACAACTATGATCAGTAGGCTGAGAACTTGTATTCATCAGGGTACTCCAGAGAAACAAAACTAATAGGATACATATGTTTTCACAAGAAGGATCGAAGATGTTTATTGGCCCATGACAAGATACAAAATAATTAATGAAGATAACAACCATATTCTATCAGCTAAGTGCCACTTGGCACTATGATACTATCCTGAGGGCATCTCTGGGTTCACATTTTCTAATGGGCTTCCAAAAAAAATTAGTCCCCTCAAATCAAGACCCAAACAGAAAGGATTCCAGAAACCACTGGGGAGGAGCGTGGCTTAGAAAGCCCTCTCTTATCGATGTGTGTGTGTGTGTGTGTGTGTGTGTGTGTGTATAGTGTGTGGGCAAGGAAACTCTACAGGACAATTTGAGGTTCCAAACTAAATAAGAGGGAAACAAATGTGCAAGGCAGAGTCTCTTGCATCTGGAGCAGGGTGTGGGGAATAAGAGAGGCAAAATGGCAGTGGCCAGGACCTGACAGCTTTCTCTTTTCTACTTCTTCCTCTTCACTCTCTCCTTGAGGGCCAGGGGAATGATGGCACCATTGGCAATGTTGTTATAAGCCAGCACATTGGAATCCTTGATGCAGGTGCCCTCATACTGAAGTTTTTGTTTCCCTGCAGGCATGCCCATGACCTGTCTGTCTGTCTATCTATCTATCTATCTATCTGGACAGAGGTTGATTTATTATAGGAATTGGCTTGCACAATTATGGAGGCCAGGAAGTCCCAAGATCTGCCTTTGGGAAGTTGGAGAACTAGGAGACCCAGTGGTGTAATTCAGTTCAAGTCTGAAGGCCTGAGAATCAGAGGATTCCATGGTGTTAAGTTCCAGTTTGAGTCCAAAGGCCTGAGAATTGGGAGTCCAATAATGTGTCTTGGTCTGAATCCAAAGGCCCAAGAACCAGGATATCTGAGGGCAGAAGAAAATGGATGTCCCAGCTCAAGCATAAAGCTTTCACCTCCTTTTTTTTCCATTCAAGCCCTCAACTGATTGGATGATACCTACTCTACCACATCTCATAGACAACACCTGTAAATAATGTTTTACCAGCCTAGTCAATTTGAAAATTAAACATCACAGAGCTCTAATGAAAGTAAACAACATGAAAGAACATGTGGAAAAATGTAAGCACAGAGATGGATTAATTAATGTTAGGAAAGAATGTAAAAGAAGTGCTATAGGTAAAAAAACACTAACAGAAATGAAGAATGTCTTGATGAATTCATTAGTAAACTGGATATGGCTGAGGAAAGATTCTCTGAGCTTGAGAATATGCTGTTAGAAAATTTCAAACTGAAAAGCAAAGAGAAAAGTTTGGAAAAAATGGAATAGAATGTATAATAACTATACATTTTGTAGTTAGAAAACTACAAAAGGTGTAACAAATGCATAATACCAGAATGAGAAGAAAGAAAGGAAGAAACAGAAAAAATATTTGAAACAATAATGACTGAGAATTTTCCTAAATTAACGTCAGACATAAATCCACAGATTTAGGAACTTCAGAGAACACCAAGTGGGATAAATGCCAAAATTAAAAACCAAAAAAAAAAAAAGAAGAAAGAAAAAATAGAAAAAACCCAACAACACATAGGCACGTCATAGTCAAACTGCAGAAAAAAAAAAAAAAAAAATGAAAAAAGCCAGAGGAAAAAACACCTTACCTATAGAGGAGCAAAGATAAGAACTACATCTAACTTCTCAGAAACCAAGCAAATGAGAGAGAGTGGAGTGAAATATTTAAAGTATTGAGAGAAGAAACCACCAACCTGTAATTCTGTATTGTGCAAATTATTTCTCAAAAGCAAGGCAGAAATGAAAGCATCCTCAGACAAACAAAACTTGAGAAAATGTGTTGCTAGTAAACCTATCTTGCAAGAAATGTTAAAATAGATTATTCAGAGAGAAGAAAAATGATATAGGTCAGAAACTCAGATATACATAAAGAAAAAACATGATGAAAGGAATAAAATTTCTTATTCATAATTGATATAATAGATAAGTTTTTTCAAAATAATAAAAATAATACATTCAATGATTATAGTTTATGTGTAAGTGAAATGAATGATAGCAATCATAGATGAGATGTTAGGGAGGAATTAGAAATATTATATTATTATAAGGTACTTGCACTACCCATGAAGTAGCTTAGTGTTTGAAAGTGGACCCAGATTGGTTGTAAATGTGTATTGCAAACTCTAGGGAAACCACTAAAAAAAGCAAAATAATAATAATAATAATTGGAATACTAAGAAAGGAGATAAAGTGGAATCAAATAAAATGCTCATTTGAAACCAAAAAAGACAAAAAATAAAAGACAAAAGTAAGAACAAAAAGTATAGACAACAAACAAGAATCAATAATAAATATGATAGATAGTAATTCAACTATGTAAATAATATAAAGTCATAGATTGTAAAGACTGTCAAAAAACAAGACTACTATGTGCTCTCTACAAAAACCCTCACTCTGAATATAAAGACATACGTAGATTAAAAGTAAAGGGATGGAGCAATGCTAATGCTAATCAAAAGAAAGCAGGAGTAGCTATGTTAATTTCAGACAGAGCAGGCTTCAGAGCAAGGAAACTTCTCAGGGATAAAGAAGGACATCGCAAAATAATAAAAAGGTCAGTTCTCCAAGAAGACATAACAATCCTTAATGTCTGCATCTAACAACAGAGTGCCAAAGCATATGAGACATAAACTGATGGAACTGGAAGGAGAAATAGATGAATCCACTATTATAGTTGGAGACTTCGGCAATTCTTTGTCAGAAATGGGCAAATCCAACATGCAAAAAATCAATACGGACATGCTTGAGCTCAACAGCACTAGCAATTGGATATAACTGACATCTATAGACTTCTCCATCCAACAACAGCATAATACACATTATTCTCAAGCATAATATATATTATTATGCATAATACACTTTATTCTCAAGCTCATGTAGAAAATTCATCAAGATAGATCACATTCTGGGCTGTAAAGTATACTTTAAACTTAAAAAAATTTAAACTAGAATTTAACTAGAAATCAATAACAGAAAGATAACTGGAACATCCCAAAATACATAGAAAGAACACACTTTTAAATAACAACAAAGAAGAAATCTCAAGAGAAATTGAAAAATACTTTGAACAAAATGAAAATAAAAGCACAACTTATTAAAATTTTGGTATTCAGTGAAAGCAGTGCTTAGAGAGAAATTTATAGCATTAAATGCATATATTAGGAAAGAAAAATTAAAGTTTGGGATCAAGATGGTGGAAGAGGAAAATCCTGAGCTCACCTCTTCCTGCAGGCACACCAAAATTATAACTACTTGCAGAGCAGCTATCTCTGAGAATGACCTGAATGCTAGCAGTAAAGATTTTCCACAGCTAAAGCTATAAAGAGGGAGCCACAACAAGATGAGTAGGAGAGGCAGAGATGCAATCTAGTCAGAACCCACAACCCACTCAGTGACCCACAAGTAGGAGGGTTATCAACTTCAGAGGTCTTTGTGAAGAGCGAGGGGTCCAAGCACCATTTTGGGCTCCCCAGCCTGGCTGTCCTGCACCTGAAGTTGGGCCACCAAAACATCTGGCTTTGAAAACCATCAGACTTACATTCCAAAGAGCCAGAGGGCTATAGGAAACTGAGACTCCACTCTTAAAAGGTTCACACGAAATCTCACATGCACCAAGTCCCAGCACAGAGGCAGCTGATTGAAAGATATCTGGTAAGACTGACTGGTGATCTCAAAAATCACCTGGAGAAAAGTGAGGCAGCTGGGACTCCCCCTGGGGACTGAGATGCTGGCAATAGCCATTTTTGTGACCCTCATTTTAGTGTGCTGACACTGGTGCTGACAGGCACCATTTTGAAATCCTCCCTCCAGCCTAATAGCACCAGGGGCTGGCTCTGGCCACTGATATGCCTGCAGCAGTCACAAGACACAAACCTTATAACCAGCCACACTGGGGGCCTGCCTTACTCACCAGTGCACCTAAAGCAACCTCATGAGGCAAGGTTTTGCAGCAAGTCAGACCAGAGTCCAGGCCCACATACAAGTGGACCTGCAGTAGTCAGCCCCAGCACAACAGAAGTGTGCACACACCCCACATAAAGCACACCTTTGGAGCATCTAATTCTTGTGGCTAGAGGGGAGCATGATGCTGGGTCCCACAGGACATATCCTACAAATGCCCACTTCTCCAAGACTGAGAGAGGTAACACCCAACCTAATAATAGAAATAAACAACATGGAAGAGCAAATTAAATCCAAAGCAAGCAGAAGAAAGGAAATAATAAAAAGTAGAGATCAATGAGTTGAAAACATAGAGAAAAATCAACAAAATCAAAAGCTGTTTGAAAAGGTAAATAAAAATTGGTGTCTAGCCAGGCTAACTAAGAAAAAAAGAGGGAAGATCTCAAGGACTTCAAAGGGATAATAAAAGAGTACTCTGGGGCTTCCCTGGTGGCGCAGTGGTTGAGTCCGCCTGCTGATGCAGGGGACACGGGTTCGTACCCCAGTCCGGGAAGATCCCACATGCCACAGAGCAACTGGGCCCGTGAGCCATGGCCACTGAGCCTGCGCATCCGGAGCCTGTGCTCCGCAACGGGAGAGGCCACAAGAGTGAGAGGCCCGCATACTGCAAAAAAAAAAAAAGTACTCTGAATAGCTCTATGCCCATAAATTCAATAACCTATATGAAATGGACCAACTCCTTAAAAGATACTATCTGCCAAAACTTACATAAGAAGAAATAGACAGTATAAATGGGCCTATATCTGCTAAAGAAATTGTATCAATAATAAATAACCTTCCAAAGCAGAAAGCACCAGGCCTAGATGGGTTCACTGGTGAATCCCAATAAGTGTTTAAGAAAGAAATTATACCACTTCTCTATAATTTTTTTCCAGAAAATAAGTGATGAAGGGATACTTCCTAAATCACTCTATGAGGCCTGCATTATCCTAATGCCAAAATCAGACAAAGACATTACAAGAAAAGAAAACTATAGATCAATATCTCGCATTAACGTAAATGGAAGAATTCTCAACAAAATATTAGTATATAAAAGTCAAAAAAGTATAAAAAGAATTATACACCATGATCAAGTAGGATTCATCCCAGAGGTATTCAATGCTGATTCAATATGTGAAAATCATTTAATGTAATCACATCAACAGGCTAAAGTAGAAAATCACATGATAGTATCAATGGAAACACAGACTGGGAGAAAATATTTACAAAAGATATATCTGATAAACAACACACACCAAAATATAAAAATAACTCTTAAAGCTCAACAAGAAAATAAACTGATTAAAAACTGGGCAAAAGACCTGACTAAACACCTCACCAAAGAAGATATACACATAGTAAATAAACAAATAAGCATATGAAAACATTTTCAGCATCATAGGTCATTAGAGAATTGCAAATCAAAACAGTGTGCGTGGTATGTGACATACCACTACACATCTATTAGGATGACCAAAATTGTATGTCACTTTGGAAGATAGTTTGGGAATTTCTTTGTATACTTCCACCGTACAATCCAGTAATTGTGCTCCTTGGTACTAATTCAAAGGAACTGGAAGCTTATGCCCACACCAAAACCTGCATGTGGATGTTTACAACAGCTTTATTCATAATTCCCAAAACTTGGAAGCAAGTAGTATGTCCCTCAGTAGGTGAACAGGTAAATAAACTATGTTACATCCAAACAATGAAATATGACTCAGTACTAAAAATAAATGAATTATCAAGCTGTAAGAAAACATGGAGAAATGTTAAATGAATATTACTAAATGAAAGAAGCCAATCTGAACAGGCTACATATTGTAAGATTCCAACTATAAGACATTTTGTAAAAATTAAAACAACAGTGAGAATAAAAAGTTCAGTGGTTACCAAAGGGTAGGGGAGAGAGAGGTTAAGGAAGAGGGATAGGCAAGAGGGAGAACAAGGATTTTTAGGGCAGTGAAACTCAGCTGTAAAATACTATGATGGTGGATACAAGTTATTATACATTTGTCAAAGCACTGAGAATATATAATTTCAAGAGTGAACCCTAATGTAGACTATGGACTCTGGGTGATAATATGTCAATGTAGGTCCATTTTTTAAAAATAGTTATACCACTATAGTCCAGGATGTGAGGAGTTGGGACGCTTGTGCATACTTGGGAACAAGGGGTTTATGGTAACTCTTTGAATTTTCACTCAATTTTGCTCTGAACCTAAAACTGCTTAAAAATACAGTCTACTTTGAAAACAACCTCTATGTCAAGGTGCATGTTTAATGTTCATATTGGGCAATGAGAAATCATTATTATTTATTTGTATATAAAGAACATGAATTCCTCCAAATCTACTGCAAAGAACATGTATTTTTAACACAGCAGATGGTCAATAGCCACCTACCAACCAATCTCATAAACGTTCTTGGTTGTCTGCCTTTGTAACATTATAATAGTGTGGTATTATGTTGCAAACATTCTTTCAATATAAAGAAAAGATCAGTGTCTTACTAGACACATAATTTATCTAATTTTTAGACCTATTAATCTTGTTCTATTTCTTGTCCACAGATTACCATGTAATCAAAGGCCATTGTTAAAATTATTAGATTAGTTGACAAGAGAGATTGTCAAGATAAGTGAGGCCATTGGGTATTAGTTCCAGAAACAGAGAAAATATATTTTTCTTCCTTTGCTTAGTTTTCTCACTTTTAAAGCTGAAGAATAGGTTTATCTCCTTGTTACTCATGCTAGTTTCTACTCTATTTTTGGCTATGAGAGAGGTCTGACAAAGTGGTAACCTTATAATTCTCCAGCTGTATTGAATCTTAGCTTTCAATGGAAAGAACAATTTAACATCGTATATATGAACTCTCCTCTTTGCCATGTCTCCTAATAGAAATTCTATTCATTCATTTACTTCTTAAACATTTTTTAGCACTGAATGTAAGACATTTCAAGTCCTAAAGAAATTCCAAGACAAATACAGTCTATACCAAATGTGTGTAGTCTATCATGGGCACTGAGTAATTAGAACAGATATTCAACCAATCAAAGCAAATTTTGACTGGTATCCTGTACAGTTCTTCCCATAAGGAGTTTACAGTGCAATAGGGGAAGAGGGAGATACATAAATGGATATAATACAAGGCAAAACCTTGTAACGTCCAAATAATGTCAAATACAAAAATAAGCAGGCAGCAGAGAAGGTAGGAGTTGTTTAGAGAAAAAGTAGCACTTGAGGTGAAAGTTAAAAAAAAGAAAGAAAAGAAAACACTTTAACAAAACATAACACAGATACACACGTAGCCTCTTAATGGAAGAGTATGAACATCACATTTTAAGAAGAGCATGTGGGGATTCGTTCAAGATGGTGGAGTAGAAGGAAGTGTGCTTGCTCCCTCCTGCAAGAGCACCAAAATCACAACTAACTGCTGAACAATCATCCACAAGAAGTCACTGGAACACACCAAAAAGACACCCCACAACCAAAGACAAAGGAGAAGCCACAATGAGACAGTAGGAGGGGAGCAATCACAATAAAATCAAATCCCATAACCACTGGGTGGGTGACTCACAAACTGGAGAACAACTGTACCACAGAAGTCCACCCACTGGAGTGAAGGTTCTGAGCCCCAAGTCAGGCTTCCCAACCTGGGGGTCTGGCAATGGGAGGAGGAATTCCCAGAGAATCAGACTTGGAAGGCTAGCAGCATTTAATTACAGGACTTCAACAGGACTGGGTAAAACAGAGACTCCACTGTTGGAGGGCACACAAAAAGTAGTATGCGCATCAGGACCCAGAGGGAAGGAGCAGTTACCCCATAGGACACTGAACCAGACCTACCTGCTAGTGTTGGAGGGTTTCCTACAGAGGCAGGGGGCAGCTGTGGCTCCCTGCAGGGACAAAGACACTGGCAGTAGAAGTTCTGGGAAGTACTTCTTGGCTTGAACCCTCCCAGAGTCTGCCATTAGCCCCACCAAAGAGCCTGTGGGCTCCAGTGCTGGGTTGCCTCAGGCCAAACAACCAACAAGGAGGGAACTCAGCCCCACCCATCAGCAGACAAGCAGATTAAAGTTTTACTGAGCTCCGCCCACTAGAGTAACAGCCAGCTCTACCCACCACCAGTCCCTCCCATCAGGAAGCTTGCACAAGCCTCTTAGATAGCCTCATCCATCAGAGGGCAGACAACAGAAGCAAGAAGAACTACAATCCTGCAGCCTGTGGAAGGAAAACCACATTCACAGAAAGATAGACAAAATGAAAAGGCAGAAGACTTTGTACCAGATAAAGGAACAAGATAAAACCCCAGAAAAACAACTAAATGAAGTGGAGATAGGCAACCTTCTAGAAAGAGAATTCAGAATAATGATAGTGAAGATGATCCAGGACCTAGGAAAAAAAATGGAGGCAAAGATCGGGAAGATGCAAGAAATGTTTAACAAAGACCTAGAAGAACTAAAGAACAAACAAAGATAAACAATACAATAACTGAAGTGAAAAATACACTAGAAGGAATCAATAGCAGAATAGCTGAGGCAGAAGAATGGATAAGTGACCTGGAAGACAGAATGGTGAAAATCACTGCCACAGAACAGAATAAAGAAAAAAGAATGAAAAGAAATGAGGACAGCCTAAGAGATCTCTGGGACAACATTAAAAACACCAACATTCGCATTATAGGGGTCCCAGAAGGAGAAGAGAGAGAGAAAGGACCTGAGAAAATATTTGAAGAGATTATAGTCAAAAACTTCCCCAACATGGGAAAGGAAATAGCCACCCAAGTCCAGGAAGCACAGAGAGTCCCAGGTAGGAGAAACCAAAAGAGAAACATGCCAAGACATAGTAATCAAACTGACAAAAATTAAAGACAAAGAAAAAGATATTAAAAGCAGCAAGGGAAAAGCAACAAATAATATACAAGGGAACTCCCATAATGTAAAGAAAATGGTAATAGGAACATACATATTGATAATTACCTTAAATGTAAATGGATTAAATGCTCCAATCAAAAGACACAGGTTCATTGGATGGATACAAAAACAAGACCTATATGTATGCTGTCTACAAGAGACCCACTTCAGACCTAGGAACACATAAAGACTGAAAGTGAGGGGATGGAAAAAGATATTCTACGCAAATGGAAATCAAAAGAAAGCTGGAGTAACAATACTCATATAAAATAGACTTTAAAATAAAGAATGTTACAAGAGACAAGGAGGGACACTACATAATGATCAAGGGGTCAATCCCAAAAGATATAACAATTATAAATATATATGCATCCAACATAGGAGCACCACAATACATAAGGCAAATGCCAACAACTATAAAAGAAAAAATCGACAGTAACTCAGTAATAGTGGGGGACTTTAACACCTCACTTACAACAATGGAAAGATCATCTAGAGAGAAAATTAATAAGGAAACACAAGCTTTAAATGACACAATAAACTGATAGATTTAATTGATATTTATAGGATATTCCATCCGAAAACAGCAGATTACACTTTCTTCTCCAGTGCACATGGAACATTCTCCAGGATAGATCACATCTTGAGTCACAAATCAAACCTTGGTAATTTTAGAAAATTGAAATCATGTTAAGCATATTTTCTAACCACAACGCTATGAGACTAGATGTCAATTACAGGGGAAAAAACATAAAAACACAAACACATGGAGGCTAAACAATATGTTACTAAATAACCACCAGATCACTGAAGAAATCAAAGAGGAAATTTTAAAATACCTAGAGACAAATGAATATGAAAAAATGATGATCCAAAACCTATGGGATACAGTAAAAGCAGTTCTAAAAGGGAAGTTTATAGCAATACAAACCTATCTCAAGAAACAAGAAAAATCTCAAACAAACAGTCTAATCTTACACCTAAAGGAACTAGAGAAAGAAGAAGAAACAAAATCCAAAGTTAGCAGAAGGAAAGAAATCATAAAGATCAGAGCAGAAATAAGTGAAATAGAAACAAAGAAAACAATAGCAAAGATCAATAAAACTAAAAGCTGGTTCTTGGAGAAGATAAACAAAATTGATAAACTTTTAGTCAGACTCAGCAAGAAAAAGAGGGAGAGGATTCAAATCAATAATTAGAAATGAAAAAGAAGTTACAACAGACACTGCAGAAATACAAAGCATCATAAGAGACTACTACAAGCAACTATATGCCAATAAAATGGACAACCTGGAAGAAATAGAAAAATTCTTAGAAAAGTATAACCTTCCAGGCCTGAACCAGGAAGAAATAGCAAATATAAACAGACCAATTACAAGTAATGAAATTGAAACTGTGATTAAAAATCTTCCAACAAACGAAAGTCCAGGACCAGATGGCTTCACAGGTGAATTCTCTCAAACATTTAGAGAAGAGCTAACACCCATCCCTCTCAAACTCTTCCAAAAAATTGCAGAGGAACACTCCCAAACTCATTCTATGAGGCCACTATCACCCTGATACCAAAACCAGACAAAGACACTACAAAGAAAGAAAATTACAGACCAATATCACTGATGAATATAGATGCAAAAATCCTCAACAAAATACTAGCCAACAGAATCCAATAACACATTAAAAGGATCATACACCATGATCAAATGGGGTTTATTCCAGGAATGCAAGGATTCTTCAATTTATGCAAATCAATCAATGTGATACACAATATTAACAAATTGAAGAATAAAAACCATATGATCATCTCAATAGATGCAGAAAAAGCTTTTGACAAAATTCAACACCCATTTATGATAAAAACCTTCCAGAAAGTGAGCATAGAGGGAACCTACCTCAACATAATAAAGGCCATATATGACAACATATTTCTCAATGGTGAAAAACTGAGAACATTTCCTCTAAGGTCAGGAACAAGACAAGGATGTCCATGCTTACCAATATTATTCAACATAGTTTTGGAAGTCCTAGCCATGGCAATCAGAAAAAGAAATAAAAGGAATACAAATTGGAAAAGAAGAAGTAAAACTGTCACTGTTTGCAGATGACATGATACTCTACATAGATTATCCTAAAGATGCCACCAGAAAACTAGAGCTAATCAATGAATTTGGTAAAGTTGCAGGTTACAAAATTAATGCACAGAAATCTCTTGCATTTCTATACATTAATGATGAAAAATCTGAAAGAGAAATTAAGGAAACACTCCCATTTACCATTGCAACAAGAAGAATAAAATACTTAGGAATAAACCTACCTAGGGAGACAAAAGACCTGTATGCAGAAAACTGTAAGACACTGATGAAAGAAATCAAAGATGACACAAACAGATGAAGAGATATACCATGTTCTTGGATTGGAAGAATTAATACTGTGAAAATGACTATACTACCCAAAGCAATCTACAGATTCAATGCAATCCCTAACAAATTACCAATGACATTTTTTACAGAAATAGAACAAAAAATCTTAAAGTTTGTATGGAGATGCAAAAAGACTCCGGATAGCCAAAGCAATCTTGAGGGAAAAAAAGGAGGTGGCGGAATCAGACTCCCTGACTTCAGACTATACTACAAAGCTACAGTAATCAAGGCAATACGATACTGGCACAAAAACAGAAATACAGATCAATGGAACAGGAGAGAAAGCCCAGAGATAAACCCACGCACCTATGGTCAACTAATCTATGGAAAAGGAGGCAAGGATATAAAATGGAGAAAGACAGTCTTTTCAGTAAGTGGTGTTGGGAAACTGAACAGCTATATGTAAAACAGCTATATGAAATTAGAACACTCCCTAACACCATACACAAAAATAAACTCAAAATTGATTAAAGACCTAAATGTAAGACTGGACACTATAAAACTCTTAAAGGAAAACATAGGAGGAACATTCTTTGACATAAATCACAGAAAGATCTTTTTTGACCCACCTTCTTGAGTAGTGGAAATAAAAACAAAAATAAACAAATGGAACCTAATGAAACTTAAAAGCTTTTGCACAGCGAAGGAAACTATAAACAAGACGAAAAGACCACCCTCAGAATGGGAGAAAATATTTGCAAATGAATCAATGGACAAAGGATTACTCTCCAAAATAAATAAAGACCTCATGAAGCTCAATATTAAAAAAAAAGACCCAATCCCAATATGGGCAGAAGACCTAAATAGACATTTCTGCAAAGAAGACATACAGATGACCAAGAAGCACATGAAAAGCTGCTCAACAAGACTAATTATTAGAAAAATGCAAATCAAAACTACAATGAGGTATCACCTCATACTTGTTAGAATGGGCATCATCAGAAAATTTAGAAGCTACGAATGCTGGAGAGGGAGTGGAGAAAAGGGAACCCTCTTGCACTGCTGGTGAATGTAAATTGATACAGCCACTATGGAGAGACAGTATGGATATTTCCTAAAAAACTAAAAATAGAATTACCCTATGATGCAGCAATCCCACTACTGGGCATATACCTAGAGAAAACCATAATTCAAAAAGACACATGCACTCCAATGTTCTTTGCAGTACTATTCACAATAACCAGGTCATAGAAGCAACATACATGCCCATCAACAGACAAATGGATAAAGAAGAAGTGGTACATATGTACAGTGGAATATTACTCAACCATAAAAAGGACTGAAATTGGGTCATTTGTAGAGACATGGATGGACCTAGAGACTGTCATAGAGAGTGAAGTAAGCCAGAAAGAGAAAAACGTATATTAGCGTGTATATGTGGAATCTAGAAAAATGGTACAGGTGAACTGGTTTGCAAGGCAGAAATAGAGACACAGATGTAGAGAACGCCAAGGGCACCAAGGGGGGAAAGAAGGGGTGGGAGGGATGGTGGTGGTGGTGGGATGAATTGGGAGTTTGGGATTGACATATATACACTAATATGTATAAAATAGATAAGTAATAAGAACCTGCTGTATGTAAATAAACAAATAAATACAATTCAAATTAAAAAAAAGGAAAACATAACACAAGTGTTAAACATGTGTGGCTTTTGTATATTAAGGACAGAAATAAACTTTTATACATAGCCTAAAAGAAGATTATTTATATACACACACAGAGTATATTCCAATAGTAAATATACTGATCAGGATTGATTAGATTATGCTACCATGATTAACACTGGCATTTTCTTTTCTATTTCACTCACTCAAAACCTGCTCTGATCCTGGTGGATCATCAGGACAGTTCAGTGATCCAGTTGGCTTCTATCATGTGATCCCATCATTTCAACAAGTGGGTTACTGGAAGTGGTGACAGCAAAGAGAGGTGGAAAGCCATGCAGGGCTTGTATTCTCCATGATCCTGAGGAAACACATTCCACTTCTACTCACAATCCATTGGCCAGACCTAGTTACAAAAAGTAACATGATTGACTATGGCTTCAAAGGAGCTGGTAAGCTTCCCTAGGAAGGAGAGGGAAATGAGATATTGGTGATGATTAGTAATGTCTACCACAGAAATACATTCATCACATCTACCTTGACAAGTACACATGGAGAGGGAGCATGTCTGTAATCAAATGTATGAAAGATTGGAGAGTTCATGACCAAACAAATCATTGACAGAAATGCACATATTCACCTAAAAGTATCTCTATCAGATTATGAAAGTGCCAGTTACACAGCAGTGGAATTTCTCAGGATATGAGTCCTTGAAGCGCACTTGAAGCTTATGGCTCTTTGGCATAAAAATGGAGTCATATAGAGGACAAATATATTGTATTATGAGTGAGGAACTTTGTGTTCATATTTCTGGCTCTGCCATTAAGTCTTTTTGTGATTCTGGAAAAAAAATCATTTAATTTTTCTGGTTCACATTTTTTTTTTTTTTTTTTTTTTTTTTCTGTACGCGGGCCTCTCACTGCTGCGGCCTCTCCCGTTGCAGAGCACAGGCTCCGGACGCGCAGGCCCAGCGGCCATGATCCATGGGCCCAGCCGCTCCGCGGCATGTGGGATCTTCCCGGACTGGGGCACGAACCTGCGTCCCCTGCATCGGCAGGCAGACCCCCAACCACTGCACCACCAGGGAAGCCTCTGGTTCACATTTTTTTTAGCTTAAAGAATTCTCAATAAAATGATCACCGGAGTTTTTCTATCTCAAACATACTCATTTTGCATGATATGATATTTTTTATATTGTCTTACTTAATTTCTATTTAAGACACCCTGCCAAATGAAAGTGGTGATTATAAGAATAAGTTTATTGGCACAAATACTAAAAATTATTCTTCAAACTTTCCTTCTGACCTTTCTTTATGTAACTTTTTTTTTTTAAATAGTGAAAGCACTTTATAAAGAGATCCTTCTTATACTGTGAAAATTAAGTCGAGCTAGAAGTGGAGCTTAGATGAAGCAACTTTGTTCAAAATGAAGTTATTTGGTATTAAAAAATTATAACATAGGTGTTTCAATAGTTATTCTTAGGTATTTATATACATGGGGAAGTCATCAGTAATCTTTAGAAAGTGTTTCTTTCAAATAAGAGGCATGCTACTTTATTGTAGAGTTTATTGTAAGTTCTTAAAACATTTAAAAATCTTCATAAGAAATCTTTTTTTACACGTGCTAAATAATATGTTGTTATTTATGTATCACCTACCAGTACATTTCTTCTCTATATAGCATTTTGGGATCAGATAGCTCATTTAACATACCACATTTTTTTCTTTTTCAGACTAAGGGTAGAAAAGAAAAGACATGCTAAAAGATACAACCTTTTCATGTTAGGAGGAGAAACATGCCTTCGAACTTAAAATGATATCTAAGAAAGGATATTATTTATAGAAGCTAGAATATGAGAGGGAATGGCAGGAAATGTCAAGATTGATTGAAACACTCAACCTTGACAGCTCTGAAATTTGCAGGTTGAATACCTGCCACAATTTGTGAATGATCCTCTGTATTCTTAAACTGCTTGGCTAGCTAGCATTGTGATAGAAATGGATGAGAAAAGCCAAGAAACTATCAGCCATACACTTGGTTCATTTCATTCCTAACACTTACCCTAATATGTATTATTCTGCAATTTAAAAAAGGCTGGAAAACTGGATATTGCTGTTGATCAGATTTTTCACCTTTAGTGACTATTGTTTACTTTAAGAATTTCAACATGTAAACACTTTCAAGGAATTTTTTTTCGACTGAGGTGCTTACTTCTAACTTAAGTGATCTGTACATTAATATATATTATTTTATTAAATGTACTTATTTACCTGCTATGACACATCTACTTGGATATTGTGTGTGTGTCTCTGTGTGCATGTGCGTAATAGTTAAATATTCACACAATGTATGGTAGTGAGGAATTTGTGGCAGTTTTATTAAATAAAGTTGACTGAATTATAGAATGCTCTAAATAATCAGGCAAGAAAAAAATAAATGAATATTGCCAAAAGAAAATTCATGGTAAACAGTTAGTCTCTCTTGGCTAATAAAGGGTAACAAGGACTAATTATACCTTGCCAATGTGGATTTTGCAAGAATCAATAAAATTAGAACAGAAATAAAATGATTTGATTTTAGCTAAATCAAACTAAATAAATGGTAAGCCAGGGAGACTCTCCCACTGATGTAGAGAGATTCATTTTAGTCTAGCAAAATCCAAATCCCTGCATCCCTACCCAACATTTATACTCTTTAACCATAAGCACACGCGTGTGCACACACACACACAGTGTCTCAATTATAGAAATATCTAATTATAGTTATTTTAGTTAAAATACTGTTCTAGAGTATACAAGTCCACTAATATTAGAATTATTTAAATTCAGTTGTTTATTGTCTTATAAAATAGCACCAAAAAATACAGACTTCAAGGGACTGAACATCTTAACTGTGTTCTTAAGATCACAATGATGACTTTGTAAAAAACAGACATTTTGTTGAAGAAAATTGATAAATTACAATAAGTCCCTAAACAATTGATAAATTACAATAAATTGATAAATTACAATAAGTCCCTGTAATGAAAATGAACAAAAGACTTAGTCTTTAACTGTGAACAACAAAGAGCAATGTTCTGCATCTTTCTTCACAGTTGTTTTCCAGAATGGGGAGAAAGTGAAATGTTTACTTAAAAATATAATTTCATGAAAATACATTGATTTTCCTATAACACTGAGACATAAAAAAGTTTTTTCTTAATAGATGTTAGTAAATGGGTCAATGTCATGTAAACATCAAGTTTAACACTTCTGAGAAATAGGTTCTGATTATCCCACTACCACCACCATCACCAAATAAATGCCCTGATCTAATCCAACAATATAATTCACCTCTTCTATTTAATAAGACACGGGGAGAAAAAAAACTAAGTTGATCAAGAAAACTGCTTAAGTACTTTTCTTTAGGGATAATGTACTCTTTCTATTTCCATGCACTATACATCCTTTCTTTGATATCTGTTCATCACTCCATCTTCATGTAACTGCAGTTCTGCCACCCCAATCACGCCCAACCCAGCCACCAACTTGGGTAGACTTACTTGATTGTGATTTTGTCATTCTAGTCTATTCTTTATTACACTTCAGTGTCAGCACTTGTCTTGCACAGGGCATCAAGGTCCTATATAACTCAATGATTGCAACTTTAGAGCCAATTACAATATTTGCCAAATACCAAACTCTTGAAGGTCTTTTGAATAAATGGAAAAATAATGTATTAATGTGATTCCTCTGGATTGTATAGTATTTTTTGGAAACAATTTATGACTAATGTAAACTTTCTATATATAAATTATATTTAAATATTTCTGTGTAGTCTAAAAGATAGCCAAATTGCTGGTATAATCTGTCAGAGAAGTAAAAAAAAAGATCACATGAGAAAAAGCTAGCTAAAAGTAAATATGCACAATATATCTAGAAATGTCTTTGTGAGAAGAGATATATTTTTGTTTTACACGAGTTATGCTTCAGTGCATTTTTAAAAATGATATAAATATGAAAGAATAATGGTAGAGTAGAAAGAGCATGCTATTCATAGCTAGTTGACCTGATTAGGTTTGCTATTTTGTTGCTGTGTGACCATGAGGAAGCTACATGCACTCTGAGGCTCAGTTACTTGGTGGGCAAACTGGTGTCTAATTAGTAATGTTTAAATGAGAAAGTGCCGTAACACAGTGTTCACATTTGGAATGCACTTGGCAAGATTTGGTCTCCCTACTAAGTTGTCAAATCCTGCTTTCCCTCAGAAGATAATTCATTTATTTACTGAACTTCTAAAGTCAAATGTGAGATGAAATCACGATCCAACCAAGGACGAAGCAAAAACGTGAGATTTAGTAACACCTCTTTCACTTGATGGGTGTGCACTACTCAGAAAATATGTTAAAGCTCTAGCCTCAATTTCATTTAAATTAAGGACAAAATATGCAACCTAGCTACCTCACAAGGATGCCCTGAGGATCAAGTTAGAAAAAAATGTGAGTGGTTTGTAAATTATATTAGTATTCAATACAAGTTAGACTAATACTGACGGCATGACAATATCAAATTAAATAAAGTTGACAGAGAAGTGGAAAATAGGACTTTATTGGGTGATCTTTCTGTTAAAATGTGTCATATTACTCATTTTATTAAACTAACGTTTATTTGAAATAGCAAGCATCTTTTAAAACCTACAAAAATTGCAGAGAATTTAATCAGACAATTATAAGTTGAACATGCAGATTATTCTATAACTAGAAGACTAGAGATATAAATGTTGTAGAAATCTGAGGCACAACAGTTGTGAAGATATCTACATTAGCAAAGATTTCTACATTTGTCTCAAAATCAAGACAAAGACTTAAAGTAACAGAGGAATAAGTTGGAGTGAGGTGTAGAAAGTAGAAACTCTCAAAAAGCTGCTAGTCCCAGACCCACAAAGAGTAGTTGACTTGTAAGTCCTTGCCAGAAGGGGCAAGATTTGTATCTAATACAGGAAGTGTTCTAAAAATAAGTGACACTGGAGTATTAGGTTTGGGGGCAGAAATGCAACAGATGCAACAAAGCATTGGTGATGAGAGATAAGTCTTGAGACAGGAATGAGTTGGTGAGCAATGCCTGTCTGTGAGAGGCCCTTCATTAATGGAGAGGAATAGAAGCAGAATGTAACTTCGAGGAAGAAGAAACAGTAGAAAGCATCACCTTATGGGTGGACCGCAGGGAAACTGTGGAGCTATATGTATATATAGCTAGCTTTTCACAGGAAAGGGGTGTTGGTTTCATATGCATGGAGATGTTCCTATGAAAAGGAAAAGTATCACTAAGTATAGAAGGAATATGCCACTTTTTATTAAAAACTATTAAATTATGGAATGATCGGGATATTATCATTATAATAATTTTCCTCACAGATTATGGCATTTCTAACAAGCATCTACAGAATTTGCTCATCTTTTCATCATCTTGTTTTGTTGCAGTTGTTCTTTTATTGTGAAATTGTATTACAGCAAATTATTCAGAAGATAGCAACTTTATTACAACTGTATCGAGGAAATTAGCCATATACCTGAGATGAAGTTTGTCATAGAGATAGAAGCTGTCTTAATCTCTAAACATATAAAATCTCTCATTTATTTAATCCTTTCACCGATTACTAAGTTATTACTTATTGATTCATTTTATTAAAGACACTGAAACTTTAAAATTTCTCAAGACTTTAAGACCATTGAAATCCCAATTTATTAGTAATGATAGAAAGAATGAGGAAAGATTTTGTCACTTTCTTCAAAAATATTTATTTTGTGACATCATTCTTTTATTTTCCTTGAATAAACTTCCAGTTCCTTGAAGAACTCTTAATCATAAAGTTTTGTGCAAGTTTTAAATGCAGATATTTTCATACAACATAACAAAAAGAATGTACAAATTATTTATATTCACATATGCACATCTAGAAATGCCTACAGTTATTTTTTATGAAGGTGATTTTTAAAATATTAATGACTTTAATAATAAAGTATAGATGCTTACAAAAACAGGTACTCATCTAAGAAAATCATTAACACCTTTAACCAAAATGAAAACAAAAATTGATAGTTTGTGGCTTAAGGAATAAATTTTTATCACTGTTATTTTAGTAGGGATAAATCAGAATAATAGGCAGCAAAAATAACTCATCTTTACGCAAAGTAATAAGTGCTTCTCAATTATCTTCATTGTTCTTTATAAATGCCAGATTTCTCCATAGACTAGTAAAGCTGTACTGCAAATGACTGACATACTGAATATAGTGCTTATTTAAGTTATTTAAGTCTTGCAAAGATACATTTTATTGAGTTATTTTAAATCATATTAACCCAAAAGACTAAAATTAATAATCTTTTATATTATGTGTTACCCTTAAAAGTCAAACCCCGAAAAGAAAAACAGTTACTGTAGAAATATAAAGGACAAGTAGCTTTCATCTTAATGCCTTCTGTATCTGGGGGCAAGTAGAAAATTCGATTATCCTGTCTGTATTCCTAAGATTTTACAAACATTCATTGAGGAGTCTCACTCCAGTTTTTGATGTCTGAGTCCTGAAAGCTTTAAGCCTCACCCCTCCCTCTTCTTCTTGTGTCCCACATCTGATCAAGCTGATAAAAAAGCCTGGGTGCTATTTCTCTAGCATAAGTCATGTATTCAAATTGTACAAGCCCCTTCCTGTAAGAGCCTTTATCCCGGCCCTATCCTCAGAAAAATCTAGACCACTGTCCTTTGCTTGCTCTTTCAAACCATTTTGGACCTGCTTGAGAGACTTGTTGTGTTCTGCCAGAGACCGCAATTATATTTATCACATTAATTTGTTTTTAAGACATGAATTGCGGTAGAAACCGGAGATTGAAAAGGTAGCTAAGAATGGTCTTAATTCTCAAATAATCAGTGGTCTGGTGAGGTCTGTTGAGGTCACTGGTAGGTGATCATATAATTAAAATAGAGATCAAAATTCTACAGTAGGGATAAATACAAAGGAAGCTCCTAAATGTGAGGAAAAAAAAAGTAGAAATACTTAATGAGCCTTTGAAATTAGAGAAGCCTTCCTGGATGAATGACTTAAGTTTTAAAGGATAAATAAGAGGCAGCCATGTAAAGAATTACTGTAGCATTATTGCAGGAAAATGGAATATTGAGGAGAAAAATATGGAGGCTTTGTTTGGAGAAGCAAATTCTAGACTCTATTCATTGCAAGTAATTTATCATGGCTAGAAAGTCTATTTTAAGGTAAAGAATGGTGATAGATGACACCATTTAATAGGGGCCAGAATGAGTAATCTTGTAAGGTTTTCTTTAGAGTTTAGATATTATGACTATTCTTATTTTCAATATTGTTCCATAAATTACATAATAATGACTCCATCACACTCTCTATGTTATTTACAGTACCCAAAACATTTCTAATGGTTATGTTGCCTATATTTCAGAAAAAAATGTATAACTAGCTAATTTTGTACTCAGTGTGTTATAATACAAACTAAAAATAACAAGAATAATTATCAGGCAGCTAATTGGACCAATTCTGATATGATTTATGGTTGGGTTGTGCACATTAAAATATGTTTTGCTGCTATTTATAACAGCTATCTTAATCGATAAAATGGATCCAGCATTATCTTTCCTGTTCTTTATTCAGAAGAAACAAAAAAAAAATTGTGGTCTAAACTTCATTTACTTACCCATGTCTGGTCCTCTTCTCCTTTTAGTTGTATACCCCTTTGCAGTTAATTACAGCCATGTCACTTGCTATGTTCCATGATATAGAGGTAGGTGTGATGTGCACCTTTTTCAATATGTGCCTTTTCCTGATAAGCAGACCTAGGTGGTTATAAGTTCTCAACAGTGTAGCTAAGGGGTGATGTAGTCTCTTCCAGACTACTTGCTAAATTGTTGCAATATGGATGATTGACCAGAAGATCCACAGAAGACTTACAATGAATTAGAAAAACTCATCAAACCACTGAGATTTCAGTTTGTTATATTAGCATAACTTGCAATGATTAATCAGTATAATTTGTGAAAATATCTAAATACTTAAATGGATTAAATTATACAACTAGCAATAAGAAAAACAAATAATGAAGACATGATACTGGTGATAACATCTGAAATTTATGCAAATGACCACTTCATTAATTTATTCATAATTTCCAGAAACATTTACTTCATTTCTACTATATTTAAGTACTGTATTCAGACTATTTCACTTGTTGAGGTCACTCTGGTAAAGAGTAAAGAAAAATCTTTCCCTCTTGGTTGCTATAGTCTATTTAATGAAGGACTCATAAGAGAGATTTTTAAAAATGCTTCAGAATTTAAAACAACAGGAAACATTTATAGTTACATTATCAGGTAAAAGTTCATGAATGGAATGACATTTCGTCTATGTTAGGTTAATTAATTAATTAATTTATTTTAACATCTTTATTGGAGTACAGTTGCTTTATAATGGTGTGTTAGTTTCTGCTGTATCACAAAGTGAATCAGCTATATGTATACATATATCCCCATATCCCCTCCCTCTTGCATCTCCCTCCCACAGCTATGTTAGGTTTTTAATATTATCTACACATACCAAACTTCTGAACCTATCCCTTTAGAAATGATTAATCATAGAAAACAGGTCTAACTATTGGATACCTCTCTCTCTGGTCATCCTTCTAGGCATCCTTCTGTCTATATGTAACATTTTGATGCAAATTTTATTAAAATTAGATGATAAAACATTGTTATTCATTTTTCCTAAATATTTGCTTACATAAATTGCTCACTTCAGGTACCAGCTTAAATGGCACTTCGTCATAAAGACCTATTTTTAGTGCCTTTCTTTTCTTTTTTTTTTTAACAACTCTATTGGAGTATAATTGCTTTACAATGCTGTGCCAGTTTCTGATGTATAACAAAGTGAATCAGCTATATGTATACATATGTCCCCATATCTCCTCCTCTTGCATCTCCCTCCCATCTTCCCTATCCCACCCCTCTAAGTGGACACAAAGCACCAAGCTGATCCCCCTGTGCTATGTGGCTGCTTCCCACTAGCTATTTTATATTTGGTAGTGTGCATATGTCCATGCCACTCTCTCACTTCGTCCCAGGTTACCCTTCCCCCTCCCCATGTCTTCAAGTCCATTCTCTACGTATTCGTCTTTACTCCTGTCCTGCCCCTAGGCTCTTCAGAACGTTTTTTTGTTTGTTTGTTTGTTTTTTAGATTCCATATATATTTGTTAGCACACGGTATTTGTTTTCTCTTTCTGACTTACTTCACTTGGTATTACAGACTCTAGGTCCATCCACCTCACTACAAATGACTCAATTTTGTTTCTTTTTATGGCTGAGTAATATTCCCTTGTTATATATGTGTCACATCTTCTTTATCCATCATCTGTCAATGGACACTTAGGTTGCTTCCATGTCCTGGCTATTGTAAAGAGAGCTGGAATGAGGATTGTGGTACATGATTCTTTTTATATTATGGTTTTCTCAGGGTATATGCCCGGTTGTAGAATTGCTGGGTCATATGGTAGTTCTATTTTTAGTTTTTTAAGGAACCTCCATACTGTTCTCCATAGTGGCTGTATCAATTTACATTCCCACCAACAGTGCAAGAGGGTTCCCTTTTCTCCACACTTTCTCCAGCATTTATTGTTAGTAGATTTTCTTGATCATGGCCTTTCTGACTGGTGTGAAGTGATAACTCATTGTAGTTTTGATTTGCATTTCTCTAATGATTAGTGATGTTGAGCATTCTTTCATGTGTTTGTTGGCAATCTGTATATCTTCTTTGGAGAAATGTCTATTTAGGTCTTCTGCCCATTTTTGGATTGGGTTTTTTGTTTTCTTGATACTGAGCTGCATGAGGTGCTAATTTTGGAGATTAATCCTTTGTCAGTTGCTTCGTTAGCAAATATTTTCTCCCATTCTGAGGGTTGTCTATTTGTCTTGTTTATGGTTTCCTTTGCTGTGCAAAAGCTTTTAAGTTTCATTAGTTCCCATTTGTTTATTTTTGTTTTTATTTCCATTTCTCTAGCATAGGAGGTGGGTCAAAAAGATGTTGCTGTGATTTATGTCACAGAATGTTTTGCCTATGTTTCCTCTAAGCGTTTTATAGTGTCTGGCCTTACATTTAGGTCTTTAATCCATTTTGAGTTTATTTTTGTGTATGGTGTTAGGGAGTGTTCTAATTTCATTCTTTTACATGTAGCTGTCCAGTTTTCCCAGCAACACTTATTGAAGAGGCTGTCTTTTCTCCATTGTATATTCTTGCCTTCTTTGTCAAAAATAAGATGACCATATGTGTGTGGGTTTATCTCTGGGCTTTCTATCCTGTTCCATTTATCTATATCTCTGTTTTTGTGCCAGTACCATGTTGTCTTGATTACTGTAGCTTTGTAGTATAGTCTGAAGTAAAGGAACCCGGTTCTTCCAGCTCTGCTTTTCTTTCTTGAGATTGCTTTGGCTATTCGGGGTCTTTGGTGTTTCCATAAAAATTGTGAAATTTTTTGTTCTAGTTCTGTGAAAAATGCCATTGGTAGTTTGATAGGGATTGCATTGAATCTGTAGATTGCTTTGGGTAGTATAGTCATTTTCCCAATGTTGATTCTTCCAATCCAAGAACATGGTATATCTCTCCATCTATTTGTATTTTATTTAATTTCTTTCATCAGTGTCTTGTAGTTTTATGCATACAGGTCTTTTGTCTCCGTAGGTAAGTTTATTCCTAGGTATTTTATTCTTATGGTTGCAGTGGTAAATGGGAGTGGTTGCTTCATTTCTCTTTCAGATTTTTCATCATTAGTGTATAGGAATGCAAAAGACTTCTGTGCATTAATCTTGTATCCTGCTACTTTACCAAATTCAATGATTAGCTCTAATAGTTTTCTGGTAGCATCTTTAGGATTCTCTATGTAGAATATCATGTCATCTGTAAACCATGACAGCTTTACTTCTTTTCTGATTTGGATTCCTTTTATTTATTTTTCTTCTTTGATTGTTGTGGCTAAAACTTCCAAAACTATATTGACTATTAATGCTGAGAGTGGACAACCTTGTCTTGTTTCTGATCTTAGATGAAATGGTTTCAGTTTTTCACCATTGAGATCTATGTTGGCTGTGGGTTTGTCATGTAGGGCCTTCATTATGTTGAGGTAAGTTCCCTCTGTGCCTACTTTCTGGAGAGTTTTTAATCATAAATGGGTGTTAAATTTTGTTGAAAGCTTTTTCTGCATCTGTTGAGATGCTCATATGGTTTTTCTCCTTCAATTTGTTAATATGGTGTATCACATTGATTGAGTTTCATATATTGAAGAATCCTTGCATTCCTGGGATAAACCCCACTTGATCATGGTATATGATTCTTTTAATGTGCTGTTGGATTCTGTTGGCTAGTATTTTGTTGAGAATTTTTTCATCTATGGTCATCAGTGATATTGGCCTGTAGTTTTCTTTCTTTGTGACATCGTTTTCTGGTTTTGTTATCAGGGTGATGGTGGCCTCATAGAATGAGTTTGGGAGTCTTCCTGCCTCTGCTATATTTTGAAAGAGCTTGAGAAGGGTAGGTGTTAGCTCTTCTCTAAATGTTTGATAGAATTCCCCTGTGAAGCCATCTGGTCCTGGGCTTTTGTTGGTTGGAAGATTTTAAATCACAGTCTCAATTTCAGTGCTTGTGATTGGTCTGTTTATATTTTCTATTTCTTCATGGTTCCGTCTCAGCAGTTGTGCATTTGTAAGAATTTTTCCATTTCTTCCAGGTTGTCCATTTTATTGGCATATAGTTGCTTGTAGTAATTTCTCATGATCCTTTGTATTTATGCAGTGTCAGTTATTACCTCTCTTTTTCCGTTTCTAATTCTATTGATTTGAATCTTCTCCCTTTTTTCTTGATGAGTCTGGCTAATGGTTTATCAATTTTGTTCATCTTCTCAAAGAACAAGCCTTTAGTTTTATTCATCTTTGCTATTGTTTCCTTCATTTCTGTTTCATTTATTTCTCATCTGATCTGTATGATTTCTTTCCTTCTGCTAAGTTTGGGGTTTTTTTGTTCTTCTTTCTCTAATTGCTTTAGGTGTAAGTTTAGATTGCTTATTTGAGATTTTTCTTGTTTCTTGAGGTAGGATTGTATTGCTATAAACTTCCCTCTTAGAACTGTTTTTGCTGCATCCCATAGGTTTTGGGTCATCATGTTTTCATTGTCATTTGTTTCTAGGTGGTTGTTTGACTTTCTCTTTGATTTCTTCAGTGATCCTGTTTATTTAGTTGTGTATTTTTTAGCCTCTATATGTTTCTATTTTTTACAGATTTTTTCCTGTAATTGATACCTAGTCTCATAGCTTTCTGGTCGGAAAAGATATTTGATATGGTTCCAATTTTCTTAAACTTACCAAGGCTTGATTTGTAACACAAGATATGCTATATCCTGGAGAATGTTCCATGAGCACTTGAGAAGAAAGTGTATTCTGTTGTTTTTGGTTGGAATATCCTATAAATATCAATTAAGTCCATCTTGTTTAATGTATCATTTAAAGCTTGTGTTTCCTTATTTATTTTCATTTGGTTGATTTCTGCATTGGTGAAAGTGGGGTGTTAAAGTCCCCTACTATGATTGTGTTAGTGTCGATTTCCCCTTCTATGGCTGTTAGCATTTGCCTTATGTATTGAGGTGCTCCTATGTTGGGTGCATAAATATTTACAATTGTTATATCTTCTTCTTGGATTGATCCCTTGATGGTTATGTAGTGTCCTTCTTTGTCTATTGTAATAGTCATTATTTTAAAGTCTATTTTTTATGATATGAGAATTGCTACTCCAGCTTTTTTCTGATTTCCATTTGCTTGGAATATCTTTTTCCATCCCCTCACTTTCAGTCTGTTTGTGTCCCTAGATCTGAAGTGGGTCTCTTTTAGACAGTATATATACGGGTCTTGTTTGGAGCAACAATCCATTGCTTCAATCGTTGGAGCATTTAATCCATTTACATTTAAAGTAGTTATCGATATGTATGTTCCTATAACCATTTTCTTAATAATTGTTTTGTGTTTGTTATTGTTGGTCTTTTCCTTCTATTGTGTTTCCTGCCTAGAGAAGTTCCTTTAGCATTTGTTGTAAAGCTAGTGTGGTGGTGCTGAATTCTCCTAGCTTTTCTTGTTTTTAAAGGTTTTAATTTCTCCATCAAATCTGAATGAGATCCTTGCTGGGTAGAGTAATCTTTGTTGTAGGTTTTTCCTTTTCATCACTTTAAATGTATCCTGCTACTCCCTTCTGGCTTGCAGAGTTTCTGCTGAAAAATCAGCTGTTAACCTTATGGGGATTCCCTTGTATGTTATTTGTTGTTTTTCCCTTGCTGCTTTTAATATTTTTTCTTTGTATTTAATTTTTGTCAGTTTGATTAATATGTGTCTTGGCTTGTTCTCCTTGGATTTATCCTGTATGGGGCTCTCTGCACTTCCTGGACTTGAGTGACTGTTTCCTTTCCCATAATAGTGAAGTTTTCAAGTATAATCTCTTCAAATATTTTCTCAGTCCCTTTCTTTTTCTCTTCTTCTTCTCGGACCCCTATAATTCGAATGTTGGTGCATTTAATGTTGTCCCATAGGTCTCTGAGACTGTCCTCACTTCTTTTCATTCTTTTTTCTTTATTCTGCTCTACAAGCACCTTTATCTTTTTCTCCCAAATAATAACTGACATGTTACATTGGATTTTTAAATATATGTTTACTGTCTATCTCTTCCAATTGAATATAAACTCCACAAAGTTAGGTAGTTTATGTGGTACCATCTCTCCAGTTCTAGATCAGTCATTGCTGTGTAGTACTTATTGAATAAATTAATAAACAAAAGAATGTAAAATATCTGTAATGAATATTTTCAGAGCCTTTCTCTTGAAGATTAAAATCATATCATTCTCTACCTTCAGTGACTAACACTGTATATTTACATGGTACATTTTTCTTTTCCTTTTCAAACATAAGAATAAATCAGAAGTGAAATCTATAAAGATTTTGGTGGCTAACATATCTCAATAAGTATCACAAAATGTTTCTTTTCAATGTTCTTCTGTATTTCAGGTGTGTGGCAAGACATAGATGGGTAAATTCGGTGTTTTTTTCCCATGGAGAACTTTGCACCCCTAAATCAAATAAAAGCAGTGTATTTCTGTGTGGTTTTAAAACACAGCTGGAACTGTTTACTATCTAGAGAAGTTTTGATTACAGATAGTAGACTTTGCTTCTCCTTTCCAATCTCCTAAATAAAGCAGAGGAATGACATTTATGAAGCAAGTCAAGTAAATGAGTAGGAGCAGAGAAAAATAATAGCGCTGATGTTACATTGTTTAACTTGCTATAAGTCTAAATATAATATAAATTAATAGGATGAGCTTGAATAAGATAAAAATTGAATATTTCATCATTTCTTCTGCTTCTTCAGTTTTCTGTTAGGTGCATATACAATAATAATGTGACTTAGGGGGAAAAAGCATTCTCTATCATTTAAGCCCTTTGGCTTGAATGCAATAGCAGTATATTTAGGTTATCTAATATCTAATATGTCCACTTTACAGATACTCAAGGAACTAGAAAAAATATATTATTCTCTCAGCAGGTTTCATGGAGAATTAGGAAATCTAGACACAAGGTAACTCTAGTAGACCCATAGTAGCTCTAGTATAACATATGAAATAGTCAGTCTTTCCCTCATCAAGTATTCAACTTACCTAGAACTCCCTAACCTAATGAATCATGATCTCTATTTGTCTTGATACTTATTTTCCTCCTACTCCCTTAATCATTAATTATAATTTATTTCTTCTATCCAGAACTTTTACTTACTCATGGCTTCTCATTTTATGCACTGACAACACCAAATGCTGGAGAAGATGAGAAGCAACAGCTATTCTCATTCATTGCTGTGGGAATGTAAAATGGTACACTTTAGAAGACAGTTGGCAGTATTTTACAAAACTAAACATACTCTTACTATATGATCTAGAAATCAAATTCCTTGATATTTGCCCAAAGGAGTTGAAAATTTATTTCCATGCAGGAACCTGCACATGGTTGTTTATAACAGTTTTCTCCCTAATTGCCTAAATTTGGAAGCAACCAAGATACTCTTCAGTAGGTGAATTGATAAATACATTGTAGCATATCCAGAAAATAGAATATTTTTCAGTACTGAAAAAAATGAGCTATTAAGCCATAAAAAAACATGGAAGAAACATGCATATGACTAAGTGAAAGAAGCCCATCTGAATAGGCTTCCTACTATATATTTCCAACTATTTGACATTCTGGAAAAGGTATGATTTTATAGATGGTAAAAAAGAGCAATGGTTGTTAAGAGTTGCTGGGGGCAAGGGATGAATAGGTGGACAACAGAGGATATTTAGGACAGTGAAAATACTCAGTATATACTGTAATGATAGATATATGTCATTGCATATGCATCCAAACCCAGAGAATGTACTACATCCAAAGTGAATTCAAAAGTAAACTATGGACTCTGGATGTTTATGACTTAGTATAAGTTCATCAATTGCAAGAAATGTATCCTCTGGTGAAGAATGTTGGTAATAAGGGAGACCAGCATGCGTAAGGGCATGGAATATATGGATAATTCACTCAATTTTGCTGTGAATCTAAAACTCCTCTAAAAATTAAAATTAAAATAAATCATCTAGAATAATGCAAATAAAATAATAATTTTCTTATGAATGCCTAAGTAATCAGAAGGTAAACATGGATAGATGCAATCTTTATTTTGCAAAATTACCATAAAGTCCACTACATTTTCTCTTGAGGGTAGCATTTCCACAGCTAAAGTGAATCTCAAGCAGGCATTTATTTTGGATTAGCTAGAATTTTCAGAGGCTGTATATTATTGTATTGGAAATAAATGTGTATATTGTAAGTTGAGTGAAGGAGAATTTATTTATAATGTAAAATGATGCATTGAGAACAATTTGAACTTCAAATATCTTGTTTTGGCTTTAGAAAAGTGCTACACAATTTTTACATATATGGCTGACATCATTAGAATGAAACTCTATATAGAATGTAAAGTTGTTTTATTCTACATTAGATATCGTTTGTCCTGATTACTTTCTTCTCATTTTTTTTCTATACATCACATACTTTTATTTCACTTTCTGTCAGTGTGACCATAGGCACGTTGCAAAACTTATCTCAGCTTTGTATTCCTCATCTATAAAATTAGGAGTTAATGATTGTAAAGCTCTTAGAAGAGAATCTAACAAATATTAGGATCTTAGTCAATGTTATTATTATTAGTGACTTATTATTATTATTATGGTCTTTGCTTCTGGATTATGGTAAAACTGGAATCTGTGTTTAAAAATGCCTAAATCACACACATAAAATTCAAATAAATAATGAAAAAAGTAAGAAAATATCAAAAAGTCTGTTAGAATCTCTGCATAGAATATAGGATGCTTAGACTGGGTAGAAGAGTTAATGGAGAGAATGTTGACACAGAAGCAGGCAATGTGTAGAGAACCCCTAGTAACAGGTTTCTACATGTATGCCTAAAGTAGTCAAAGGAAAAAGTAGTTACTGGAGCTTAGGGAAAGAGAGAGCTATGTGGAGAGGCTGTTCAACAGGAACTGTAATTTTACTCATATGAAATAGTACATGAAGTCTACAGGAAGATGGGGAATAAATAATCAGACTCATTCACATCCCTCCCTCTAATTTCCTGCTAGTATTCCTTAGTGATTGAATCCAAATTTTACCCAAAATACTATGGAAGCTTCAGTTTTCTGGAACCAGCAACAGGAGGAGGAAAGTATTGAGCTGATGTTAAGAGACGAATAGATATTATCCAGTACCTGTATTTTAAAGTAATTATTAATACAGTTTGGAAATGTCATCTTTTATTATATAAAATACTAGTTAAATACTAATGGCTAAAATTGAGTACATTTAATAATTTAGACAGAACCAGGTAAATGTGTTATATGTTGCTATTATATAAGGAAAAATGATAGGTGTTTTAGATTGGGGCAAATTGTGTTTTAATGACATCTATGCATAAATGTTGACAGATGTGTTTGCTTATATTAATGAAAGCTTACTTCTATGGCTTTGAATAGCTACATATTATTTCTCTTTTTAAAGTTTATCTTTTTTGAGGTGAAAACACTGTTATATTTAGAAAATAATTCTTTCAATATTCACTAGATAACAATGCTTACTATCATTATTGAAATGCATGGTAACTAGTATTTCAATAGTTATTCATCAATATTAATGTACACTATTATTTAGATTTCAAAGACTTTTTCTTCTGTTTAAAAACAATATTTTGCTTTCTGCACATTTCTAATTATAATTAATTAAAATATAAAATTTTAAAATTCATATTCATTCTTCAGATAATGATACTTAGTTGAAAAAAATATTTTCTACATAAAAAAGGAAGTTTACGATATTAAATGTTATTAATGAAACTGATAAAACTAACAATCAATGCAGGTAAATAAGCTAAAGATAGCACAATTGGTTAATATGAAATTTAATTATAAAATAATGTTTAAAGTAAGTCAATTGAATTATTTTCACTTCTTCAACCACTTTCTTTCTGCCACACCTACCATGTACAATCTGAACCACTGATTGTCTTAAAATGTATATTCTTTCTTTACTGAGAGTTGTGGCTGAACGTTGTGGAAGAAAAAATTGAACTGGTTCTTCCAGAAATCATTAGTTCCAAACTCAAATAGGCCAATGAATATGGTTCACAATATATTTACTTCTTTTTCTGCTTCTAACTCCCAGTAATCTTAGCAGCCATACCAAACTTGCTTCCAAGATATTCAAGCCCACTTCAGAATCCTTTTCTTCTCAATCTCAGTAGATGGCTTTAAATAAAATCTATTCTTAGAGAATGTAAATATCATCAGGTCTAAAGACCTTCCAAGTCCATTCCCTCTCCACTCACCATATAAAAATTAGTACTTTATCCCCAAGAAAAAACTCCAAAATCTTTAGAAATAAAACTTCTTCAATACATTTAAACAATACTGTAGACTATTCAAAAATCATGGCTATCACTTAGAAATCCTGTAGTACACGAAACAACAAACCTCTTTTTAAATGTTTTCAAGGAAGTAAAGAAAATCCTTTGGGCACTAAACAAAGTAGGGGCTTCTGTATAAGTAAGCTATAATTCCAATTGACTTTTTTAAAATATAGATTTATTTATTTATTTGTTGGCTGCGTTGGGTCGTCTGTTGCTGTGCGCGGGCTTTCTCTAGTTGCGGAGAGCAGGGACTACTCTTCGTTGCAGTGCTAAGGCTTCTCATTGCGGTGACTTCTCTTGTTGCGGAGCACAGGCTCTAGGCACGCAGGCTTCAGTAGTTGTGGCACACGGGCTTCAGTAGTTGTGGCTCATGGGCTCTAGAGTACAGGCTCAGTAGTTGTAGCGCACAGGCTTAGTTGATCCGTGGCATGTGGGATCTTCCTAGACCAGAGCTCGAATCCGTGTCCCCTGCATTGGCAGGCAGATTCTTAACCACTGCACCACCAAGGAAGTCCCCCCCCAATTAACTTTTTTTTTTTTTTTTTTTAGATGTTGGGGCTAGGAGTTTATTAATTAATTAATTTATTTTTGCTGTGTTGGGCCTTCCCCTCTGTGCGAGGGCCCTCTCTAGTTGTGGCAAACGGAGGCCACTCTCCATCGCGGTGTGCAGGCCTCTCACCATCGTGGCCTCTCTTGTTGCGGAGCACAGGCTCCAGACGCACAGGCTCAGCAGTTGTGGCTCACGGGCCCAGTTGCTCCGCGGCATGTGGGATCCTCCCAGACCAGGGCTTGAACCTGTGTCCCCTGCATTAGCAGGCAGACTCCCAACTACAGCACCACCAGGGAAGCCCCCCAATTCACTTTTAAAATGAGTTTTCAACCTAAAATGATATGAAGGTTTGGATTCTAATGAGCAAATTGTGGACAGGAGATAAAGCCTTTAGCCAAATTAAATTGGGTAGTTAGAACTCAGATTCACATGTAAAGCCCGGGTATCAAAGGGCTACAAAATGAGATGGCTAGAAGATCTCTTTCCATCAGCAAAGGGAAAGTTAAAAATTTTTTTTGTTTGGACTTTAGGAAGAAAAACTACAGCTCCCTTTTAATTTTAATTTTGATAATTCAAAATTTATGTTCTGTCCTCTGCTAGGTTGTAGTTTCAAATGGATACTACTAACTGATCCAGATAACTCAAAGTTGAGAAATAAGTTTAATTGGTTCCAGGTTGATAGAGAATCAGTACATCCAAAAGAAGCAAGTGTGATCACTTTAAAGGAACACATTCTCAAACCAGGCCTTCCAGAATGAGCACCACATAGACTCAGATGAACATGAGTATAATCTAAAACATCATCACACATGGGACCCTAGGAGCAAGAGTCAGTGGAAATTATACATAGCAGAATTCAAACTTCTAAGGACCTTATATATTACAATTGTCATATTGGATATAAAAGTGTAATTAAAACTTTTACAATATTATAAAGGGGAATTTAATACCTGTGCAAAGAAGAAGGTACGATAAATAATGACACAGTGGATTTGAAAATAAATGTATAAAACTAGAAATAAGATATTTTGATTAAAATTAAACCAAGATTGATTGGTTAACAATAGACTAAATGTAGTTTGAGTGAACTAAAAGGTAGATGAAGAGGTTAGAAAAGATAAAACTCAAAAGGCAAAGAGATGGAAAATATTTATATGCTTTTGAATCACTGGTGGAGAAGAATAGGATGGCGAGATCTATCCTAAGTATTATCAAAATTCTAGAAGAAGAAACCTCAATAGGGGAAAGGGAATTGATGATTATATAATGGATGAAGATTTTTTTCAGAATTTATTAGTGATAATTATCTCAGATTCAGTAAAGTACAAGGAAACCCAATAAATGTAGTTTAAAAAAACTCATGTAGAAATATTATAGTGAAACTGTTGATCACCAGTAACAGTGGGAGGATTTCATAAACATCCAGAGTAAACAGGTTGCCAATAGACAAATCTCAATTAGAATGACTACAAACTTATCAAGAGCAAAAACAAAACAAAAAATAATCAGTAAAGCCTAGGGTTAGTCTCTAAGTAGAGAAGTATAAATTTACCTAAACTGACCTAAAAAAAAAAAGTCTGAATATATTTACAACGAACAAAATAAATCAGGAATGCATATGTTTGCCAAAGATATCTGAAAATTTTCAGGAGATCCTATTTGTTACTTTCAACATTTATCTAATGTGTAGAAGTTGTACTGTATTCAACTTGAATAGTCAAGCAAAGCCCTTCAACAAATATCTTTTCCTAAATGCTAAGGAAAGAATACATAGAAAACAACAGTTAACATGTGAACCTTGGGGCTTCCTTGGTGGCGCAGTGGTTGAGAGTCCGCCTGCTGATGCAGGGGACACGGGTTCGTGCCTCGGTCTGGGAAGATCCCACATGCCGCGGAGTGGCTGGGCCCGTGAGCCATGGCCGCTGAGCCTGCGCGTCCGGAGCCTGTGCTCCGCAATGGAAGAGGCCGCAACAGTGAGAAGCCCGCGTACCACAAAAAAAAAATAAATAAATAATGTGAACTTTGTAATTTAAAACTATTGTTATCTTTGGTAACAGATTATTTGTTGAAACCGTGTGTGTGTGTGTGTGTGTATGTATGTGTGTGTTTGTGCACCTACATCGTGTGTGTGCATGCACAAGTGTGCACATGAGTGTGTAGGTAGGCTTCTTAAATACTGGTAGCCTAACCAAATGGATTTTATGCCATTTTGGGTACCTTGGTGAAATTCAAATATTTTTTTATTGGGCAGTTTTACTTATAAGAATTTATTTATTGACTTATCTATTTATTTATAAAAAGGAAAACAATGCTCAAGAGTATTGATTACTTTAAATTTATTGTTCATTTTGAAATATTAATTTTTAAAAGCATTTTCAGCACCCTGTATTGCACAGTGGAGTTAATTACTGCTGATTAGATCCCCTAAACAGGATGTTATTCAATTTATGTGATTATCATAAATTAAGTTTGTTATATATGTTTGTTGTATCAGTCTGAATATGAATATACACTACTGATTGGTCGGGGGACAGGAAAGGGAATCTTTAACTACACCTATACATGGAAATATTTTAGGACATTTTATAAGACATTAGGAAGTGATACACTTTTTTACTTATTTACAAATGGCTAAACTTAGATGTTATCATGTATTTAATTTAAATGACCACAATATGCATAGATAGCAAAATACTGACCTAAACCAGATTTGATCCTTGACTGAAGGATCCCATGAGATTAACCCACTGAATGTAGAAACATAAAATAGATAGCTAGTGGGAAGCAGCCACATAGCACAGGGAGATCAGCTATGTGCTTTGTGACCATCTAGAGGGGTGGGATAGGGAGGGTGGGAGGGAGGGAGACACAAGAGTGAAGAGATATGGGAACATATATATATATGTATAACTGATTCACTTTGTTATAAAGCAGAAACTAACACACCGTTGTAAAGCAATTATACTCCAATAAAGATGTTAAAAAAAAAAGACTTAAATGTAAGACCTGCAGCAATTCATTTCTGTGAACTTCATAAAAAAAAAAGAAGAAAAAATTGTAACTAGTGTTAAAACAATAATACTGAAGAGTATTTATAGTTCAACAGTACATTTTTAGCTATTAAAACCAATGAACCAATGTATTAGTCATCATTGGGCATGAAACTTTTGGATTTCAATTTTTTCATTCATTGGATTTTAAATAACACTTATTACATAATAAATAAATTTATAATAGTAAAACCCCAGTACTTGTGAGGGTAGGTATAGAATAGTAGAAAGAGCAGTGAAGAAAGAATAAAAACAAATCATATTTCTACCACTTATTAGCTATGGGTAATAAGACTAAGTCAGTTTCTTAATCATACTGAGTATACTTACCTATAAAATTTGTGAAATAACTGTTCTGCTTCCTAGAATTGTGTTTGTTTAAACTGATAAAGCAACTCTTTAAAGCAAGTATAGATTATTACAAATGTGGATGAAACTCTTCTTCACTCTAATAGTTCACAATCTAATAGTAGACACTACCAGTCAAAAGAATATGAAAATCAAATGTGATGAAAATATAATTAAGGCCTACACCACACTAGAGAGAGTAATTGAGGGAACCTCAAGGCTTTGAGGATGATTGATGGATGACTTCAGAAACAACATTTGTTGCAGACTGTATATTGTGAATTCAGCATAGAATGCTATCAGTCAATGAAACAGAAAAATCAATTTTTAACAGAGGAAATAATGTGCACATGCAAATGGACAAGAAAAGTATGGCAGGCAGGTTGGGAACAGCAAACTTCTTACCACAGTTGGAATACAGACTGTATTTCCAGCTGGGTGGGGTGTGGCGGAAAAGGGGTGGGTAATAGACAAGAAAAGTATAATGACCTGAGATGTTGAAGTGCTTTGTATTCCACAATGAAAAGTGTGGGATTTTTCTACTGGCTTTAATAAACCAGTTCAGATTTTCAGACAGAGAAATGACAAGACCAATATTGTGTATTTATAGGAATATATGGATATTGTAGCATTACGGTTGGAAAGCTGTGCAAGAGAGACTCTAGGCTATCGTAGTAATCCAAGCAAGCATTGAGGAAAAGTGAACTAAGGAGATACAGTAAGGACCAGAAGGTTACACTTTGGAGATGATGAAGGTAATTTTGCATGGGATACCAAAGCCAAGGAGGATACTGAACAATTCAGTCATTTTTTACAAAGCTAGTTCTGAGGTCAGTCAATTTGGGTTGACGATAAAAATCACAGCTGTACACAACTTCAGAAAATGAGTAGAGGACATCAACATCACAGGTCTAGAAAGATCATGCCAACACTCTTTCATTTCTGCTTTGACTAAATTAAATGATGGAGGGCTGAAGGAATTCTAATATGTTTTAATTTCATTGGAGTATTATATTAGTGTCTTACAAAATAACTCTTGAATATTAATTGAAACTGGTTTGCCTATGAACACTATTATATAAAATATAGTTGTGGTGAAGGACCACAAATTAAACATAACTGATAAATTGTTACATATCTAATTCCCAGAGATCTTGTTAGTTTTGTTTAAACATCAGCTGAAAAGAAGGAAATGATTAATCTTAACTAATCCTTAGAAATTCCCAAATTAAATATTTTTTTCCAAGAGATGATGGAGGTAATGAAAAGAGTAATGCATACCTTGGAATGATGATATATTGAACTTGTTTTAAGCATCAAAACTTGCAAATGTGTAAATTAAATGTGTTAAATACAGCATTTCTCTTGTATCATTCATATTTGTTGCATAGTAATCCCAGAACCCCATTTCTAAAAAATCTTCCACTTTTTATAGATTGTTCAAATAAGGACCACATACAAATTTATGAAAAACATTTCATACCTAAATATATTTATAAATTCAAAAACTGAGGGGTTTTAAATATAAAAAGGATTAGCTTAGAAATGATTGGGACCAAATGGCAAATGGTTGGAATATCAGATTTCCAAGTGCTAGAAGATCCCTGGTGACTGACAGAGAATAAAATGCACAAAAAGTGCAAAGCACAGTTACAAGACGCAGGTAACCCCTTTACTGATTTTTTTCTTTATGCAGCAGCTCAGAATGCATGAAGCCAGATGAATGATTCTAGATATTTTGATATTTCAGTGACCAATCCCAGAGGGTGCTAAGGTGAGAAGAATAGAAAAGGAGAAAAAGGGAAAAAATACTTTTTGAGTTAATGGTTTCCATCCCTGTATCAAACCATACAATACAGTTTTGAATCCAGTTTAAAATTTCTGGCTCTTATCTTTAAGGTCTGGAAAGGTTAGGCTCTTCCCACGTCAGCAACCACGTGACTGCATTCACCCCTGCCTTCTGATGCACTGACTCATAATGTAGTCTATCCCAGGGTTATTCTTAAAGGAACAAAGTGAAGGAAATTCCTTTATTGCAATTAAAGGACAAAACCTGTAAGATAGACTTTTCTTCTCCATTTCCAAATATTCCTTTGAAATTCACTTAAGTCTGGATCCAGTATTTTTTTTTTTTTTTGAGAAAAAGTAGATTCACTGTTCTTAGGCATTCAGTTAATATGTGCAATGATTCAAGATTCCCTTTCACTTCAGAATTCATCTCAACCTCATCTATATTTTCTTAATGGATATTTCTCTAAATTATAATTTGTTCACCAATTCAATCAGCTTTGTTTTTAAATCTTCTGTAAGTATCCAAGGCTTACAGATAGAGATCAAAAAGAGTCCAGTCCTTCCCTAGTGGTAGCCACATATTAGCACTATTAAAATGAATAGTACTGGGATTACTGTTTGCCAATATGTTATCTTGTGTATAGATGCCATCTTGTGATACTGTAAGGTTTATTCTGAAACTGTAATTTGGAGTAATGATTAGAAGGTTGAAAGTCTGAAACCAAAACAGCATTTTGTTGATTAATTTTAGACACTTCATTTGTTAATTTGGCTCCCCTGAGTAGCAGATCCCAAATGTGATTAACCTTGCAGAATATTTGTATAAGTTTTAAGTGGTATTAATAATTTATTTTTATTAAATATGTCTAGGAAGACACATAAAATAGAAAGAAATTGTGAAAACATCAGGGAGATATAAAGAAAAAGTATAAACAATACACACTAAAACAAATCCATAAGGTGATTTATCAAAACAGCCTAAAAAATTTGAATTTGAGACTAATATATAAAAAGGGCTTCAGACTGGTGAATAATAGATCTCACTGCAAACCACAGCTGCAACATGCTGATGAGATGAAAGAGTGAAGGAAAATAAAAACAATAAAAATTGGCAAATTACTCCCAAGTCGTGCTTATCATCGCTTATTTTTAGTACTTTCTATTAATATTTCCATTAATCAACATTCCAAGAATTGGAATTACACAGAATGACTGGAGATGGTGTAAGGTCAAGTATTCTCTGTGACAGAAATATTTTTATGAATGTTGAGAGGTACATGATCCATGATAGCCATTAGAATCTGCCTCTCCAATCTCTGACTGCAGTGAACATAATTGAGCAAAGGCTCCAGCCATACAGCTATGACATCTATCAGATTTCCTATGAGATCCACCCTTGTGATTAGCTGTTCCCAGACAGGGACTGAGCATGGCAGGGACACTAAGGCATGTCCATTCCTAGAAGACACTGGAATCCTCTGACACTTGGGTGACTTTGACTCAGAGTCTCCTCAAAAACCATGCTGAACTCTTAGGACTGCGTTGCAATACAGTACTGTTAACTGTAGCCACTATGCTGTGTATTAGTATACTTGAAAGTTGCTGAGAGTGTAGATATTAAATGTTCTCACCACATACACATGTACACAAAGTTAGTATGTGAAGTGATAAATGTGTTGACTAAGCCTATTGTGGTAGTAATCATTTCACAATGTATATGTATATCAAATCATCACATTATATACCTGAAAATTACACAATGTTATATGTCAATTATATCTCAGTAAAGCTGGGGGAAAAAAGAACGGGATTGCAGTCTAAGATGCTTCTACCCAACCTTCCTTCTCTCCCCTTCTCCCTCTTTGCTTTAACCTGAGTCAAAGCTGCATCAGGGCTGATGGCTCTCTTGCCTTTCCCTGATTCCTTTATCTTCCTGTACAATCTCTGTCCCTAGTAAATCTCTTGCAGAGTTAATTGTACTTTGGATTCCGCTTTTCAGAAAACACAGGCAAGCTCTTGATGTGACTAAAGCTTATCAAAATACTGTTTATTTTTTCAGAGTTATAACCTTCAAGTCACTGTTTTGAATTACCATTTCAGAATAACAGCATGTGGAAAAAGAGCTGCTACTTAAGAAATGTGTCAGCTTTGTGACTGTTACAGAGAAATTTGTTAGCTTTGTGTCACTACTGCTATTTTTGTGCTTCTTTGTGGTTCTTCGTGTCTTTGTATTTGGGTGCAGTTACAGAAAATGAAAGCTAAGAAAACAGGTTATTACTTAGTCTGTAGGTGTTGAGAGGGAAATAAAAAACAAAACAAGAAAATAGAGTCATATATAAATAGTTTGCAAGGAGAGCAAAGAAGGATAAACTCTGCAGAAGGAAGAAAGGCGGGCACAGTGAGTACAACAGCTCCTGAGAAGGAGCCCTAGGCTCAGAATTCCAAGAAAGATTTTGCCAGCAGTACCTGAAAAACAGAATAGCATACACACATTTTGTCAAAACACTGCGTACTGATTATCAAATACATATTTATATGCATGTATACTCAAATGTTCTTACTAAAACATTAATTTCAGTGAAAGTCAGTAAGATTAAAATTTCACCTAAAAGTTAAAAAACTTGAAGAGTAACATTTTCACAAGCTCTTCTTTCAAATTATTACACAATAACATAAACAATTTTAAGCTTTGTTTTTACAGATGGAAGTTGCTATACATAATCTCCACAGTTCCTATGGGATGCTTTTTTAATATAATAATTATCATTTCTATTGATTTGTCTATAAACAAAGTATTAACAATTAAGTAATTGATATAAAAATAATTATTGAAGATAAACTAAAGATGTAGCTACTTATTAATTAACTCACTGACATGTAATGGATGAAGAATTAAGCAGAAAATTAATCATGTACAATAAAAATACTGAAACAGGAAAAATTTTAAATAATACAGTAACTTTATATATTGTCATTTCTAAGGATAAATACATTGTTGACATAAAAAAAATAATGTAAGAAGGAAAACTGACACGGTTTAGAGCAGATATCCACAGTTTTGTTCTACTGAATATATTCTTTTTTTTTTTTTTTTGCGGTACGGGGGCCTCTCACTGTTGTGGCCTCTCCCGTTGCGGAGCACAGGCTCCGGACGCACAGGCTCAGCGGCCATGGCTCACGGGTCCAGCGGCTCCGCGGCGTGTGGGATCTTCCCGGACCGGGGCACGAACCCGTGTCCCCTGCATCGGCAGGCGGACTCTCAACCACTGCGCCACCAGGGAAGCCCTCCACTGAATATATTCTTGTGAGTTTTTCTTCAGAAAGTATTATCCTTAGTCAAGTTACTTTCTTTCATTAACTCTGAGTTGTTTGTCCCCCATTGGAGACGTAACACACTGACGTAGAAAAAGCCTTCTGCACTGGCACATGTGCAACATGCACATGGGCACATTTGTTAAACTTGTTTTTTTAACTCCTTGCTCCTAAATTTATTTGCCCAACAAACTTTTTTTTTAAATTATGGCACTTAATATAATAATATACTATTAAATAGGGCCCCACTTTTCTACACTTATATTCATATAAATCCTTTTATCAATTATAATGATAAATTATCAAATACTTAATAACAAAATATTTAAGATTAGTAAAACTTAAACCCACTATTTAGTCATATCTTAGAATATTTTGTTTTAGGTTGATAAGCTTGAAAATCCTACAGTAAGGAATAATGCAGATTAAAATGCCTTATGTCTGATAAACATATACAAGGGGAAAAAGGGCAGGGAAAAATTCACAGCATCCTGTAAATACGTATAAAGAAAGGGAGGAATTTAAAAACATGGAAGACCAGCCAGGAGGCTGAGGCTTATCCAGAAGGAGGGGCCACTGAGGGGCTGCATGGAAAGCCAGAGATATATCACTTGTCTAAACTTCAGGTGTACAGAGAAGCGAGCGCGAATAAAGGAAGAAAAAAAGCCACCTTACGCAGTTCTCTCCATGATCTGTAGTTCCAAAGAATGGAAGCATTTTCTCTCTCTGTTCAGCGTGGGTGGAGGGAAGTGTGGGTGCTCAGCTCTGCCCAAGAAGCGCAGGATTTACCCACAGCTGGCTGGCTGGCTGGAGTTGGCCTGAGCTTGGGGCCCCGCTCTTGGCGAACATAGTGAAGACCAGCATTCCCTGACTGACTTTCACGCCTTCTAGGTTAAATCTCTTTAGAAAAATGTCAAGGTTATCCAAATAGAATAAATATGTCCTTTCTTATTTTTGGAAAAGATTTGCACCAACATCTAAGACAACCCCATTTCAGCTTTTGAAATGGTGTATATTAGAACTTCGGTGTCTCTCCAGAGATCAATACCTGTGCTGTCATCATAGGGTAAAAAAGTATTCAGTATGTAAATAAAACAGGGGAAAAAAAAGATGAACTGCTTTCTCAGTTGCCTGCAAAGCATAGGCAGACTTCTTTAGCAGGCCTGCTTGCACAAATGCCAATATTGAGATGACTTTTCATAATGTTTAAAGGCAAACTTGGCCAGGCATTGATCATGAAATGAACTCGCAAATGACTGTACTTGCTGATATAAATCAGTGCCACCCGGCAAAACAGAGGAGCCAGATCAGGGCTTGGTTGTTGCTTTTCTTAAATACTTTCTTAATATATGTTTTTTTTTTTTTTTTTTAATGATTCTGACTGTCAACCTGGATAATTAGACTGCATAATATTATTTAGGTGCAAACATGAATAAAATTACTTCCTCACCATGTAATGAAAAAAAAAAAGTGGAAGAAAAGTAAATAATTCTGAAGTCAGAAGATGGAATAGTTACATGTGGCAGGACTTGCCGAGTTCATGAGTGCTTTCAAGTATATGGTAGGCAGTTGCCTCCTGGGAGCTCTTGCCTCTCCTCAAGCCTAATGATGGCTCCTCAGAGAACATTTAGATGCGCTTCCCTTGGAACAAAGAGGCATTTGGGAACCGCATTAGGTCATATCGTCCTCATCCTTTATCCTTTGAATTGTCTGTATGCTGGCTGGATAGAAAATCAAATACAAACGACCTTGAACCTGCTCATCATTCTCACCAATCTTTTACTTGGGGCTGCTGTGTGGGATGTGGCCTGGCTCCTGTGGTAGAGTTAGCAGGACTGATAAAGGTTCTTGGTAGAGAGGTCAAGTATAATATCTTACTTCCTGTTTTCTGGGGTTGACTGATGCAACCTTTGTGCATTTGGGTTCTGTTTCCCAAGGGAAGGGAGAGGGAATAGTCACCTATGGCGGGGAGGCAGGCAGCCCTGCAACCAGACTTAGGTTCAGTATATGAGGTCTGAAGAGAATGTGTATTGACAACAGCTAAACCCATCCTGCTAGTCTCAAGAAAGCCCAAGTCTTGAGAAGCGGTACCAGTTTGACATCTCTGTTGGAGGTTTTCCAGCAGATAATGATTGAAACTTAGTGAGGTACTAAGGTGGCCACACCGGCCTCAAAGAGTCAGTGAAAGTGATAGGACATTAGCTACAAGGCCTGATAAGAGGTTTCTACATGTAATGTAACAACAGAACAAAGTACCTGTGGTATTAGATCACTCCAGTGTGGTAGGCAGAATAATGCCTCCCAAAGATGTTCACATCCTAATCCATGGAACCTCTGAATATGTTAGGTTACGTAGCCAAAGGAATTAAGTTTGCAGATGGAATTTAGGTTGCTAATCAGTTGACTTTAAGAGAGCCCGCAGCATCTTGGTTATCCAGGTGGGCCCAATTTAACTACAGTTTCCTTAAATGTGGAAGAAAGAGGCAGAAGGGGCAGAGTGAGAGCGAGAGAGTGAGAGAGATGCTGGCAGGTCCAAGAACCAGAGAATGTGGCCAGCCTTTAGAAAATGGAAATAGGAAGAAAGTGGATTTTCCTGTAGAGGCACAAGAATGAAACACAGTCCTGCTACACCTTGATTTTTACCTGGTGAGACTCACTGGAATTTCTTAACTACAGAATTGCAAGCAAATAATTTTGTGGGTTTTTTTAAGCCTCTAGGTTTGTAGTAATTTTTTACAGCAGCCATAGAAAACTAGTCTGTTCTTGTAGAGCAGACTTGGGCAATGCTAAGCAAATGATTCATTTCTTATACACATAAAGGGAGTTTTTTTTTGTAATTAACAGCACCTCCAATTCCAACAAGATATGAGGCTAGACATCAAACTCTGCGTAAACTCTAAAGATCTATTATTATTATTTTTATTCTAAACACCTCCACTATTGGTCTTTGCTGTCCTGTTTGTAAGAATGACTGTGAACATATGACAAGCACCCCTTAAATTCAAATCACCTTATTCTTTTTTGAATGGTTTAAATAAATATCCTCATTGTTTAGTCCTTCCAGCAGAGAAATGTGGCAATAAAGAAAATGATGTAATCAGAATATGGGACAAGGACATGCAGGACCTCTTAGGGTTCTTCTAAGAAAAGGGTGATAACTTTGAATTTCTAGGCAACAGTTTATCAAGGGAAAACTCTGTGGTTTATTCAGAGTGCTTCATAGAATAAAAGGCATCCTGGCAGAATATCACTCACCACAGCCCTAAATATAGCACATACTAAAATCCACCAGTAACTGTATGTTCTAAACAAGAATGAAGAGTGGGTGTGCATTTAGTACCTACTACCTCCACTCTCCTACTCTCATACCAGAATTATAACCTCTTCAAGGCTACTGACTGTGTCACCTATTTCTCTGAACGAGAATACCTAAGTTGCTAAGTATACCTAAGTTGCTCCACACTAAAAATGTTAAAATGCCTTCATAATTTGCTAAGTGCTTAGCATCCAGGAGGCTTTCTTAACGGATGTGTTCTGAAGTCTGCTTATTTAAATGTATAACATGCAAGGGCATAATGTTGCTTCTTGTAGGGTTTTTTGCATCCTTATGCTGAATTTGTGGATGAGAGTTGTTCTTCATACAACGGAAGACTTCTTGCAGCATACATGACAGACAGGAGTGACATCTGCCAGGATTCTAAATCTTGCAGAGACTAATAATAGATGACAGATTAAGAATAATTGACAGTGTCATTGTGAAGTGTTTATAATAACAGCAAAAGGGACCTCGATTGATATCTGGGGGAGAAAGCAAGGGACTATCAAAGGGAAATAAATGATTTCACAGGTACTAGACTTCAAACCTAGCTTAATAAGCCTCCAATTCATATGGTAAGTGAAAAGAGTCTGTGGTTTTCATACTAGACTTTTCTCTTCCCATTTTCTCACATCACAAGCCACGTGATATGCTTTAATAAAATTCAGAAGAGCAGGTAGTTTCTACATAGAATATGAGTAAAAGAGATCAGTAGTCTACTTATGTTATATAGTTATCACTAGTTTATAAGTTATGCAATTATTAGGCATAGACTGAGCTAGGGTCAAATACTTTTAAAGTCACCTGTCTTATTTTAGCCATTAGTATGAAACACATTTTATTTTTACAAATGGCATTATTGTAATTAGCACCCCTTATAATGATTTTAGGGAGGTGTTAATTAGTTTAATTCTATTAGCTTTTAAATGGAAAGCATTAATGCAAAAATTCATATTAATAGGTACTTGGAATTTGACCATAAAAATTATAGCTTATGTCAAGGATAGGCATGACATGAAGAAAAATAGTCAAGGTATTTCACAAGAATTTTATTAAATTAAGTTAAACATCTGTTATAGAAAGGAAACACTATATATTGTGGGTTAGAATGACTAAAATTTAGTCCTAACCCTACTCTTTACTAAATTTCTAACCCTCTAAATCAGCTTCAGTCTTATTTTAAGTATCAAATAAAATATGTGAAAATATCTTATACACAATAAAACACTCTATCATTGTCCCAGAGATGACCACCCATCCACAAAGATTCATATTTTCTCTTTCATAGAACAGAATGCATCTCTTTGTTTCCTGTATATCTAGAGGGTCTAATTCTCAGCACTGGCTAGTCAAGTGTGTCACATTTCTACATCTTAGAACTTACAAAACTAGAATGTCTTCACCATGATTTCTGTTCATCTGCTTAACTGAACACAGAGGACTTGGAAAATCAGAAGAAGCCCAGCTAGGTCCCTGAGTCATCACATGGAAGGCATATTCTTGCCATGAATATGTTCATTGGTCTGTAATGTGAGCAAGAAATAATTGTGTGAAAATAGTTGACATTTGGGGCTTTGCTTGTTCCAGAATCTAGAATTGTTCCAGAATCATGCATTCATGCAAGCATTTTGAATTAGCCTTCAGGTAGCAGCATAGTAATATATTCATCTGTATTAAGCATGTAGAGTCTTCAAAATACTTTTGTGATAAAGAGATACCAACATTTCTGTATAACACACAGAGTATCCTTTTGGAAGATTTCCTACGTATTTCAATTTCATAATCTGTGAAATAAAGAAGTTTGGAAGTTTAAAGGAGCATATTTCAAATGAAAAAGGAGGCTTTAGGCAAACGTGAGTATAAATATGATCACATTAACAGGACTCCCTAATTTCACCTCTTGTCCCCTACCTATTGACTCGATATTAGGCATGTACCAAGCTTCCATTTCCATGTAGCACTGGGGCTACCCAAGGAATAATTTACTCTTGTCCACACTACTTTGGTGGATTCCCATTTCCCACTTCTGCTGCCTTTTATTTTCCACTACCATGCATCTGGCATGAATCTGTAGACATCCCTGGTAGCTTAACTTGGACTCTCCAATGGCAGCCTTTAGAGTACCAAGATATGCAACTGCAAACTGAGTTGCGTTTCAGGCTACAGACAAGCTGAACTTCAGTACCCTGATGCCTTGCTTAAAAACACTCTTACAGAGTGAGAACAGGTTCCTTTCCTTCTGTGTTATATTCAATAAAATGATAAAAGAATGTCTACCTAAGGGCCCATAGAAGTTGTGCTTAGAACCTGCCATAATACAGAAGTAAAAAATTGCTGCATAAAGCATATCAACACTTTTTTTTTCTTTTCTTTTCTTTTCTTTCTTTCTTTTCTTTTAAAAGATCCACATGTATTTCCAGCCTGGTTGGGTCTCTAAACATCCAAGGAACAGCCACATGCAGAGCGCCCCTCTTCAGACCGTCTAGCAGCATTGCTAATACTGGTTTTCATTCCAGATTTCTTTTACTTAAGAGGTCTCATTGTCTGTTAGTGAAAAGCCTTCAGTTCCTTCTACCAGATCTTTATACATCTGAATCTTTTATGTGAAATAGAATGCACGTGTCTTTCCTTCTCCCACTCACCAAGGAGACTTTATGGAAAACTACCTTCACAGATAGCATAAGGAAGCTGCCTGTCTTCACTTGACAGATGAATCCAATCTTTGTCTCTGGCCCAAACTGTATGATGTGTTGCAAAGATATTTCTGCATTTATTTGTCTGTTTCTTCTGAAAATATTTTAAGATTTTATTGCCTTTTTTGGAAGAAAGCTTATTTTTCTTGAAAGTAGCTCACCCATCCCTAATGTTAGCTCTAATTTCATGCAGGGTGAGGCTAAAATATGCACATCTCATGTGGAAATAATCTTTTTCAGGAGTGAAACCAAATTAAAAGAAAAAAGTGTTTAAGTAACTACCCATGAGGGATAATCCTTCAATGCATTAACTAGCTGACAATCACTCATGAAACACTAAATTCTGCAAGTTTTTGAAAGAGAGTTTTTCCTTATTTCTATATTTTATTTTTATCTTCATCCTAAATTTCAGTCTGTAGAAATTGATTTTAAAAGGTACAAAGTGATACCTGAAGTCTAGAAGTTCCATATTAGAAAGGGTATTTTCTATTTATTAATGAACTGTGGTACTTCTGAATACACAGATATAGAATAAAAATGGCAAAGAAGCAGGAAAGGAAAATTCATTCAATTCTTAGGAGTGTAATCGTTTCAAACATATTGACATGCAGGAAAAATTTCTCAGAACATTGCAGAAAAAAGCTTTTAGATAGTTCATTGAAAGACCAGTTTTAGTTATTCAATTTCACTTTTCCAAAAACTCTTGACATTTATATATTGCCATAGTGGCAGCACAGTGAACATCTCCAAAGGAGATAGTGGGTCTTGTGATGCGCTAAGTGTTATAAAGGACAGTCATTTCGCAATTGCAGATTAAGTCAATAAGTGTATTACCATGTAAGCGGTTTTCATGACAGAAACTCAATAATCACTTGTTTAACCCGGATTGCAGACTGTGGAATTGTCCAAACCATATAACCTTTCTAGTAAGATGAGTAAGTTAGGATACATATCTGTTAACCTTGTTTTTTTTTTTTTTATGGAAATAATTCAATTAGGAAATAATCCATATTTTATGTGTGTATATATAAGAAAATATCTGGTAACCTTTTTTATGAGAAATAATACAGATAAAATTTATTCTGATTACCTACACACAAGTAGATATTAAGGAAAATGGTAACTTGGTCAATAGCTAGCTTCAGAGAAATAGTCAAGAAGGAAGAATACTTTTGTCCTATTACCTATAAATTGAATCTCCAAGAAATAAGCTTTCCATAAAAGATATCTTTATCTTTTATGAATTTTATTGTCTTCTAAGTACACAGCTGTATCTATTATCTCATTTGGTTCTCACAGAAACGCTGTGAGTTATTTTTGAAACAACTTTATGGGGGAGACTGCCAGGTCAAACGGCTGGGAAGTGGAATACTGTTCCCCAGGACTCTTGTTTTCCTCTGAAAGTAGAGGTTTCTGCTGATAAGATGTTGTGCCGAAATGAATACACACTCTAAATGTGGTCTGACAGGTACATTAAAGAAAGGTAAGGGTTTCTATCTTGGATTAGATTAAATTAAAACGTTCTGTGATTGCCTAACATATATCGAGATGAGGTTTTTCAATGATAAATAAAACATTTCAATCTAGACCAAATATCCTCTAAACACAACAGTTGTTATTACTGGAACATTATTATTTATTAAACAGAAAATATTTTCTCAAAATAAAAAGTATGTGTTGGAGAATATTAAACATATTTAATATTTGATATTTTTCCAAGAGGTATGAGGCTATTTTGATTAAAAAATATTTTAAAAAGAATGTTGTAAAAATATTTTGAAACTGGGTATTAGAATTAATATCTAGCTTATTTCTACGTTTTATTTTGGTTGTTTAGAACCAAGAAAACACTGTTTTAAACACATAATAATATAAAATAATAGTTAATTTTAATAACTCAAATTGTCTGTAAAAATTTAATTAAATACTAATTAAAATACCTGAAAGAATGCCAGAACATGTTTGATTTTAGATAAATTATTAATCTTATTTAATAACTACTTCCATTCCTTACATAAACATTGAAGTAAGAAAACAAATCACCCAAATTATAAACAACTATATAGCTATATGTAATGTGATGTCGCCATTATAGGAAATGCTGTTAACTAGACAATTGATAATTATTGTGAAGTTAGTATGGAAAAAGAGTTATATAAACTATATTTATTTGATTGAAGTTACATATATGCTGTACTATTTAATTCACCTGTCAAAGCTTGGGTCTAAAACAAAACACAACCATTAAGTTTTAGATTAATGACATTTATATAAGTATTTAAAATATATACAGAGAAAGGAGAAGCCATATTCTAAGAAATGCAAAAAATATGAATCCGATAGTACAGATTAATATATTTATGATATCCAGTGCAATGTATATCCAATGGAATATGGCTCATGTTAGTGTGTGTATATTATTCTCAATGGTACATTTCTCAATTGATACATTTAAGTATCAATAGTTAAATGTATTTAGATGTTTAAATTTGAATCAAATAACCTACAATAAAATATTAGCAAAAACACCCTTTTAATATGTGAGGAAAATTTAATAACATTGTGGAAATAAAGGAGTTGGCATACTGCAAAATGCATTAATTCATCAAGGTCACTACTAGGATATAGACTGAAAGAATTAAACACATCCCTAATCACATAATTTTTGAGTAAATAGTGACAAGCACCAGGTGGAATAATGTCCACGATTAATTTTTTATTTCCTTCAAGTAAAGTGTGGATATTTAAATGACATAAGTGCTGGTGATATTATTTTGGTGTCTTGTCCTGTAATAAAAATACAAAAATCAATACCCCCATTTTCAGATGGAGACCCCCATCTTAAAATTGTATTGCCCATTAACCACTAATGTTTGCTTGTCAGTACATTTTAACATCTTGCCCTTGGTCTCCTCTTTCATTTCTACCTATTTCCTTTCCTATACACTCTGCGGCACATAAGTCCACCTCTCTTGTGACCTCACGGCTTTTCCCTGCTTTTGCTCACAGCATTATTGTCCTCCATGACTTTGCTCCCTTGAGAACATTTATTCAACCACCATAACTCTCTTTTGGGTTAATATGGTCTGTTAGTGATAAACAGATAAGAATGAATGACTCTCAACTATTGAGTTGGCCAAAATGTTCACTCGGGATGTTACGGAAAAACCCAAATGTATTTTTTGGCCAACCCAATATTTTAACATACAGAGAAAACATGTTAAACTGTAAGCCCTGAAATCAAAATTTGTAAGTATTATTAAATTTGTCATCTCACCACAAAAGTTAATATTTCCAGCTATACACCAAGACTTTGTGAAACCATCTAATTTTATCATCATGGCAATTACTAGAGTTATTAATTGATCTTTAAGTAATTTATTACAAAGTTTATTAATGAGTACAGAATCCAAAACATTTATAAATGAACAGTTTGGGTTCAATTAACTGGCATGAACCCAAAGTTTAATTTAGAAGAAGTATTTATAATTTTCCCTAAACCTTTAGATTTTAGATACCTTTTAAAACCGATTTGAATTACAGTTATTTACTATGTCATCTTTCTTTCACAATTATATACTTTACTTTCACAATTATATATTTTACTTCCTAATGAGACAGATTAATTGATACAAAGGAACCACTATTCTAAGGTTAAACACAACTCACTATGCTATTGGGTTGGCCAAAAAATTCGTTTGGGTTTTTCTGTAAGCTCTTATGGAAAATCCCAAACGAAATTTTTGGCCAACCCAATACTTAGAACACATACAGAGTAACTCTCATGGTGTTTTGAAGGGCTTTCTTTCCTTCTTAAATATTCTTTGTACTAGAAATTGGTTTCTATTTCAGTTTCCATTTTCATCGACATATATCCTTAAGGAATGCATTCTGCAAGATCTCTTCTCTACTATATATCAGTCAGCTACAATTACTCATAAATTAAAGGGAGTTTTTTTAAAGTATAATTTAAAAAAATCAAACTTCTAAAGATTGCAGCCAGTTATTTTGTATTTACTGTGAACCCTATGAATCCTTGAAAATATTGCAGTAAAAAAATCAATCTCAATTATTATGCTGTTAAAATTAATGGTGGTAGAAACCTAAAAATCAAGGTTTTTTTTTTCTATAACCAACATTTATTCATTCAATTTTGACAATTCTTAGATATATATTCTATATCTTTATTAAAATAATGTCAATCAGCTTAACTAATGCTATCAGCTTGTTTATATTCTACAAAATATCTCTCCTACTTATAGGAGGATGCTTTAAAGTCATGGGACTTGAATTCTTACATTTTAAATTATAGTTATATGCACAGGTCAAGAAACCTTATCACTGGAAATTCTTCTTGCTGTCAGCAAAGCTCTCTTACATTATCTAAGACTTTTATAAAGAAAACCTATACTGACAAGGTAAAGAAGCGCATTATGCTTTCTAGTTAGAGCTGCTGTACAGAGCTACAACCTATTATCCACCTGAGAGCCATGAAAGTGCTGAAACAACTTTACCCTGTCATGTCTGATAATTACGTAATAAAAAAGCCACGTTATTTCAGCACATAAAATGGTTTAAAGTGATTAATTTCCTGAAAGCTTAAATTGAAAGTGCATGACAATCATTAAGGTTATGCCTGACCTGGGTTGTGAAAATCCATTACTGTCCTTCTCTGATACGTCTCTTAAAATCTAGCACTTTTGTGCATATTCGTTTTAATTATTAGGAACCATAGGTATGTCTATATATCCTTATGAATATCCAACTCATCACATGAAATATACCTTTTTGCACAAAAAATTTTGGTAAGTTCTCTTCTGTCTCTCAGAGCTACTCATACCTTTCTAAGTATTTCCTCATTAGAAAATAGAAAAAAAAAAGTTCTTCGAAGGTATAATATTAAATCATCATGAGTTATTTAACATTGCTGATATCTTTAGACACTGTCTGAGATATTGTTAGAATATAGCGTCTGGGTTTTTTATTCTTGCTTTATAGTTAGGTGAAATGGTATATTGAGCCTGGAAGGTGGGTACTTACTTCTACCTGTTCCTCAACAGTTAACAGACTTTCAATCACTATCCTGAGCACTGATGTTAGGCCTCTACTCATACAGTTGCTGAACATTAATAAAACCTACTGGTCCATGTTCTCTCATCCTTCATTGCCCAAAGCATCACTGAAAAATATTGTTCTGTGTGATAAGCCATTAACAAATTTTGACTGTTAAAAGAAAATTACAACGCAAGCAGGAAAAAAAAGAAAGCTTCAAACTGAAAGCTATGTATCATTGTTTCTAAAATCTCAGTAGTCAGCCATGATGGAAAATGGAAGGAGGCTCAACTGTCCCCCAGTGTGGCTGCCTTCACCCTGCCCCGACCACATCCCCTGCCTGCTCCACCACATCTTGGCCTTCTTCCCGTCCTTTCTCCAAGTAAACCTACTCTATTTTTAAAGCATCATCTGCCAAGCACAAAATCCCCTTACATCATTTTACAGAGAAATTTAATTCTTATTTATCTAAATATCTCCCATGTAGATAATAGCAAAGGTGACTTGTGCCTTGTCTTTCATCACCAAAGAGGCCAATCAAGATTTTTTTTTCTCCAGCAAAATCACTTTTCTTTCTATGAATGATGCTGCCACCCTCTCAGTGCAAGTCATTTCAACTGCAAGCAAATTTGTAAAATAACATTTTTCTTTTCCCTTTTTCACTAATCTGGTTGGCACGGAGCATTCAGTCAAAACCTGATATAGGGCTTCCCTGGTGGCGCAGTGGTTAAGAATCTGCCTGCCAAAGCAGTGGACACGGGTTCAAGCCCTGGTCCTGGAAGATCCCACATGCCGCAGAGCAACTAAGCCCGTGCGCCACAACTACCGAGCCTGTGCTCTAGAGTCTGCGAGCCACAACCACTGAGCCCACAAGCCACAACTACTGAAGCCCGCACGCCTAGAGCCCATGCTCTGCAACAAGAGAAGCCACCGCAATGAGAAGCCCACGCACCGTAACAAAGAGTAGCTCCCACTCGCTGCAACTAGAGAAAACCCACACACAGCAACAAAGACCCAATGCAGCCAAAAATAAATAAATTTTTAAAAATACCTGATATATTCATTCATTAACACTGCATTTTCATGGCAGTGTGTACCCTTTCTGACTTTTAATATTTCTCATAAAGTTCATATGGGGATTTTTATTTGTTAATTTAGTCACAAATGACAAGCACACTCTCTTTGTTTTTCCTCCAGCTGACCTATTAAAAAGTTTGCCAGAATAGGAGGGTACTGTTAATGAAGATTCTGACAGGTGCCTCATAACATTACTCTCCCATTGTTGATTTTTGTCAATTTTTGTAGATTTTTTTTAGTCTAATACATAAACCTTACTGATCGGCATCATTACATGCCAGGCATATCTGAATTAAGATAAAAAGAGAATTATTCACAAGAAATATCACAGAGATCATTAGTTAATCCTGTTTTTAATAAACAAGGCAGACAAACAAGGTCATGGAAGATTGTGTTAGTGGAGAGGTGCTAATGGAAAGATCGCTCGAGTGATAGCAAGTTTTAAACATCAAAAGTGAAAGAAGCAAAAAGTGATAGAATTCCTGAAGAGAGTCATTATAGTTGAAGGGAAAAAGTATTTCATACATCAGAATCAAGTCAAATAAGTAGAAAGGACAAATAAGCAGAAATGAGTCACAAGAAAACACATTTTCACTAAGTTGCTACATAAAAATTTCCACATGGTAAAAATGTTTGATTGGAAGTATTCTAGTAAGCCCAACTTTTCACTCAGTGCTCAAAATTTATATTGATATAATAACTCTACACATACTAGCATAGAATTTAGGCATAACTAATACTCACAATGAGTAAACTACATTACTTTTTTCTGAGTTCCCAGATAATTAAAATATACTAAAGAGTTATACCAATTCATTAAAACACAGTGCATTTTCCACTGGTTTAAGAAAACTGTCATTGCCCAAGAAGAGCATCTAAACTTTTACCTTTAAAACACAACAAAAGAAATTTGTGGTACCAGTAAAGGCTCCATCCTTCATCTATTGATATAAAAAGTATTAGGCCTTCTAATTATTAAGCAAAATTGAAAGGGAGAATTGTTCATATGTAGTGTGGCAAAGTTCAATGACTGTTTTTGAGTCTTTTGGTTTTCTTTTATAAGAAAAAGCAGAGAATTTCTAAATCTTGGAAACATCACTGTTGGAACAATAACCATATCTGGGGCAAAAACCTAGCATATATTTTAAATTTAAAAAGTATATTCATTCAAATCATATTGAGCCCTAGCAACTATAAAATATTGACACAGGCAGCATTATTTTACATGTGAAAGTTTTACTTTTTCCCAATAAATGAGGGCAGTTAATTAACATTCTACCAAGCTGGTTTCAGTGTTCTTCATTAGCTAACTTTCAGCTGTCCATGTCAAGCCTGTCATTCTGCTAAAAGTCTCTGTCAGCTGAGTAATCCACTTAAAATAATTAGTATTCTGTTGGTATGAGAACAAAGTGTGTAAAACAAAGATATAACTAGAGACACATCAGCATGACTGGGACTCCTTAAAAGTCAGTGTACCCAGTGTGCTCTGTTCAATATATTTTGCAGTTCAAACATTTCAGGTTAAATATAGTCACAGAAAACACAATATTATTTCTACATTGTCTATAAATGACTATATTTTTGTCTTGATCACTCCACACTTTTTCAAAAGTGCAGTTAAGAATCTCTCTTTTTTAAACTTCATAATCCTTAAAGGAATTTCCCTATAATTATATTTAAAGGACAATTATTCTCATTTCCTCTACTCAGGAAAGAGAAGATTGTTGGATGCCAATTATGGATGAGATGCTGCTGCTTTGTACCTCAACACATGGTCTCCTTTAACCGTGACAACAAATCCATGAGGTAGATACTGTTTATCTTCTTATTTCAAATTTCAAACTATGCATGCACTGTGTCTCTTTTAGTAAGTGAAGGATTTATGATTTTGGATGATACTGTCTGTTTCATAATTCAGTGATCTAGCGACTATCATATATTATGTTTCTTTCTGTTATCTGATGAGTTTTAATGAATGCTACACAAAGTCCCACTGAAGAAAGTGAAGGCATGGCCTTCAGGGTTCTTTTGCCTTGTTCAATATTACCTTCTAAGAGCACAGAAGACTGAATCAGAAAGAAGCAACTCAGGATTTATTAATTCAACAAATATTTATTCAATTTCTATGTTTTACTCACTGTTGTTGACTGACTTTTGGGAAAATTAGTAACTAAAACAGCAAAAATCCTGGCCCCCATGGGTCTTATAATTTAATGGAGGAACCATCGTCCCTGTCTTTACTCCATCCGTCACCTGTACATTCAGTTGTATACATATCAGACATTGCTGGGAGTGCTAATGATCAAGTGAGAAACGGAGCAGATAAGGTTTCTTCTCTCAAATTATAATCTAGTCAGATGAGAGAACATAAACAAAAATCATGAAATTACTGGGGCAGGAAACTGTTCTTTTCATCATTGTATAGTCAGGGCCTACTGCCATTGTTATTAGAGAACAAAAGAAGTAACCTACGGGAAAGGACAAATTAGAAAATTTAGAAACTCTTATTAGATATTTTTATTCTCACAAGTTCCTCTTCCACTGTCATATGTCAAGTCTTTCACCAAATAGATCCCTCACTCTTACTCTCTAATCATTTTTATTTCATATCACTAAGCTGGCATAATCATGTCTTAAAAAGTAAACTGTTAGATATTACCTATCATTTCCCAGGTATGACCCAGGTAAGAGGAGAGGCCACATGGTGATTTCAGCTTCCAAGACAAATGCCTAACAATTGTATTCACAATGAAACTCTTTTTGGGGGTGAGTGTTGGTTAGGAAGAGGTATTGTCGTGGCTGAGAAATATTTTGCTTATTACTTCGAAAGGAAAAGAAAAAAAAATGGCATACTTATATCTGGCACCTAAATCTCTTTTGATTCAAAACCCAATCTACTGCAATCTCACATCAGTGTTCTCAAAATTTTTGACATCAGGACCCCTTTACAGTCTTAAAAAATCGTTAACCCCAAAGGTTTTGTTTATTTGGTTATACCTATTGACACTTATCAAATTAGAAACTAAAATTAAGAGACTTTTAATACACAGGAATATGCAGACATATTTAATAGCCTCCTGAGCAATGACATTATTTCATGTCATGCAGAAGCTAAACTCACTACTGTATACTTGTAAGATAAAAGGTTTAATTACTCAAGTTAATCTAGAAATTTGATATTTCTTCCAGAATTAAATAAAAAGTCATCATGCTTTGTACGCCTTCCAGATTTCCATGGCTAGTATTGGCCTATTTTAATTCCATACACATTATTGAAGCACCTTATTAATTTCCACAGGAAAAAAAATCCTACTGGTTTAAAATTTAGTATGTTCAATCTATAAATAAATTGATCCTTATCAATACTGACTTCAAAGCCCTGAAAATGCTTTATCTATTTATTTAGGTTTTCTTTAGTTTTTCCTACTGATGCATTTTCAATGTAGAACCTTTGTACGTATTCCATTAGATTTACCCCTAGTTTTCTACTGCTATAGTAAGTGGCAAGTTTTTAGTATAATTTCTATTTTGTTATCGATAATTGTTTAAAAATAACTGATTTGTATAAATTGATCTCATATCTAGGAACTTTGTTAAATTCACTCATTAATTCTAATAGTTTGTATAATTCTTTTATACCTTATATGTATACAGTCATGTTGTTTTCAGGTAATAACATTTTAATCTTCTCTTTTAATCCTTTTAAGTTTTATCACTTTTTAAAATTGCCCTTGCTATTTTCATCACGTTTTTTTGCTGTTCTTTTACAAGCATCAATTTTCAACTTAAAAAAAAAATGTGTTCACTAACCCTATAGATTTCTCTCTAAGCACATCTTAGGTACATGTCAAATGTTTAATATGTTCTATTTTCAACCATCCAACGCTGTTGCAATCTTCTTCCTTTGAAACTAGTGTGTTCATATATTTAGCAGCATCAACCTTATGCAGAATTTCCTTTGATTTAATTTTCCTCCAATTTTTGACAATCTATTTTTAAGTATAAAATAGAGAATATTTATGCTTGTTTCAGTGCAAATATATTTGCATTACTTTTACCATCTTACTGAAGTGCTATTTACTCTGCTTATATTGTGCTTCTTTTTCAGCTTCATTCCTTCTTTGAAATCTGTTGGAAGTTTTAGTTTCCCTTTTCCAGGACGGTCTATTCCCCTTAACAAAAATATAATCTAAATCAATATATCTATTCTCTTCCCCCAGAAATAGCTCTTCTAAAGTTTTAACTTATCACAGTCTCCCATCTTACATCTTTGCTATCCACTATTTTACTTCCTTGTTATTTTAAGCCCCATAATATATTATTATTATTATTATTTTATGTGGTTGTTTAGGCAAACATATTTACATTTTCTTTGATTATCTGTTCTTCTTACTGCTTCTTTCTCATCTTGCTAAAACACATTCCTCAAAAGGCCCTTTGATGTGTCTGTCAGTAGCAAAATCTCTCCATTTTTACATATGAAGTATGTTTTCATTTCTCCCTCATCCTTAAATCTAGTCTATTGGACTTAAAATTATAAACTATATCACTTAGAAGACATGATTCCATTGTCTTTGGCTTAGATTGTTGCTGTTGAAATCAAAGTAATTCATTTCTTTGAAGATAAACTGTCTATTCTCAATGTGTTTGGTGATTGAAAGATTCACTGTGGTATTACTTGATGTTGATTTAATTTTCTGTAGCCCCTGTGGGATTAGTTGTAATTCCTGAGCCTGAAATTGTATGCTTTTCATGTTGTCTTTAAGTTCTCCATTGTTCTCAGCAAGTATCTTTGAAATATTTCTTCTCCCATTCTCTCTATTACTTCATTTGGAAAACTTTATTAGATACACATACAATGTCTTATTCCAATTGCCTTGTATCTCGACATTGTTTTCATTTACTTAAATTATAGTACACATTTCATTTTTTAAACATCTTTATTGGAGTATAATTGCTTTACAATATTGTGTTAGTTTCTGCTGTATAACAAAGTGAATCAGCTATACATATACCTATATACCCCTATCCCCTCCCTTTTGCATCTCCCTCCCACCCTCCCTATCCCACCCCTCTAAGTACCACCTTGATTCCTCCCTTTTTCTCCCACACAACATAAAATCAACAATTAACTCTTTTCTATTTTGTTTCTTCTTACCACCCACTAATCACCAACATCTCTCACCTGAATATTACAGTAGTTTCCTGGTTGGGATCTCTATTAACATTCTTTATCCCCCGATCTGTTTTCATCATAACAAGTAAGATCATGCTACTCTCCTTAAAAATCCCACAATACCATTCACTGGTTCCCAGAACGCAGTTGAACAAACTCTATGTAATATGAGACCTCAAATGATAATACCTTCACCTACCTACCTCTTGGGTCTTTTCTGAGACTCTGGCTTTCTCTTGTTTCCTGGGATGTGACAAGTTCCTTCCTGCTCAGTGATTTTACAGCTTCTGTTTCTTCTGTCTGAATTATTTATTAAAAAATTTTTTTGCCTGGTAAACTTCTGCTTTCATTTTTATTCCTCTAAATGCCATGTAATCTTCCTGTTACACTCTATTTAGTTAGCCATTCCTTTCATCCCATAATACACATTGATTGCATCTTGTGATTTTGGCTTGTTTTACAGTCATTGTAAATAATCAATTTGTACTTATTCGTTTAATGTTTGCCTGACCTACAAGATCATAAAGTTCCGTGAAGAAAGGAGTGAACTTCGTATAGCTCTCTGCTGAAATCCCGGGTCTCAGCTCAATGACTTTTTTTTGAATAAAGACATTCTTAGCTGGATTTGGACTTATACATTTTTATTAACAAGTATATGTTGAAGAAATGATTCTTAGAGATTCATGATCAAATATTTCAGTATGAGCTGGGAAACTAAAAATAGCCTATTTTATGAGCAAGTTAATCCTTTGAAAGATCAGCCTTCACTATAATTGTTTAACAACCTGATTTCAGCTATTCATTGTAACTTTCACTATATTTACAAATTGGTTGTTTCAATATGCTCACATAAAGAAATATTAATATTTAGCCATTGTCATTCTTTGGAGATAAGCTTGAATTGGATTCTTATTTGACAGTATTAGTATTTTTTGGATTTTGTGGGGGGGGTTTTTGGGCAGGAGAGGGCAAGTGCTATTCACTAGTATTTTTGTCATTGATTTTATTCTCTTTCAACAACCAAAAACTTGAGGGAAACAATTGTAAAACTCAAGTGAAAGAAATCAAGTCTAATTCTAAAGTATGAGTGTACAGTATTTCTATGATTTTATTACTTACAATAAAAAGATTTGGAATGTGTCAGTGGGTAAAAGGTTTAGCTACAGGAAACAACTAGGAGAAAAAAAATGCTCAAAGCAATTACATTTAAATGAATTTTCTCAAGAATAGCATGAGAATTTCTTCAATAAAATAAGCTTTCTTTATTCTATTTCTCATTAGCAGTCACCAAATTTTAGGTTATGTTATGTTGGGTATGCCTATGTCTATATCATTTTAACATTACTGGAAATATGTTTTATCATATTTATAAACTATTTTGATTTTTAACTGTGATAATTTGTTAATTTGGGGTACCATTTTGTAAAAATAAAACTAGAAATTTCCAATATAAGAAAAGGGAAAATGTTTTGATTTCTTTCCAATAATATATTTACTCCAACACTTTCAAGAAATATGTTAATAGTATAAAGCAAATGCTTACTCATCACAATGAAAATAAAAAACAAGCCAAAATAGCAATAGTAACTCTGCATCTTAGCAAAGAAATAATGGAATGGCAAATACACACAGAGACACATACACACACTTGAAAAAAAAAGATCATTTAAAAACATAAAATAACTTTGATGTGACATACATTTTAGAGTGACAGGCAATGAGCATAGTAAGATGGAGAAGAATTTTATTGGTGCAAGCTCTATGATTTAAAAAACAAGCATACTTTACTGAACAGTCACAACTGAGGAAATGGTTGGGATTATAGTCTCAAATATGACATCAAAAAATGAAAATCTTTCATCATTTGCATTCTATTTACTTAAATGACTTCAAGGAATAAATTGTTCCTTTCTTGGTGCCTAAGCACTAGCAGGGGGGTAAACTCATTTTGGGCCACTGCTTATTGTGAAAACCAGAGAATACAAGTATCCCAGGTAGAAATGATTTGTGTTCAGGAATTTTGAGCTAAATTTATATGAACATTTTATGAGAAAGTTAAGGAGGACCTAATTCAGTTACTTACACAAAAATATAATGGATATAGGTGAAACTTTTTTTTCTTTCTTGTTTAAATAAGTAGTTTAATACTTTGCAAATGTTTAAATAATTTTACACTTTTATAAAGTTCACTATATTTACTTTTATGTGTCAGCACAATGTATTTTTTAATAATTTAACCATCACAAGATTAGTTAAAAATTTAGAAGTGTAGAGTTTAGAAAGTATTTTAGGAAAGTACGTTCTTCGCGTAATTTCTTTTATTAAAATTGTATCAAAAGGACTTCTGAGCATTTCAAGCACATATTGAAAATACCATTTAAGACTCTGTAAACCTGTGAAAGCAAAATGAAATAAATTTGGGCAATGAAAAGTCATACAAATATATCCATTTCTAAATGATAATTATATTATAATAGTGCTAATATTTCCTACAGTCTGCTGAAGCAGTACTATATATTCATTTGTAATTATTAGGATGATTATTATTCATATGAATAGCTAAAATGAAATCACAAGAGGAACTCAAAAAAGTATTTAGATGTGGCTATTAGTACTGAGGGTTTTTAAACTGTATCAGAAGGTGGCACTAAGGGGAAAACTCATGCACAGACATACATATCTTGAGCAAATAAAACGTTATTTCAGCATCTCTCAAGTTCACCTTTCTCAACAGGCTGATCCTCCCAATTTCTTGGCAAAACCAGAGACTTCATGGTCCCATTAAACCTTAGATGATAGCCCTCAAGGTTTCACTATGTTTGGCCATGACATCCTCTAGGCTTCTGATTTCCTTGGAAGAAAAAGTAACATACACCATACAAAGAGAAAGAAAAAGTAAAATTCCCCAAATAATCTGATCACTTGTATTGGCTTCAAAAACTCTCACAGCAAGTAAGCTTTAGAACCGTTTGTTAAATTAGTAGAAACCACCTATGCCTTATTTTCTGCTTCATAGGATGTGACAAATTTTAGAAATGATAATTTTACCCAATAACCTCTTTTCAACACAATCTAGGGAGTAAGATATACCATGAAAATTTGACATACTCTCATGGAGTGGCATATCTAAGAGGTACTGAGGGTTCAGTCCTGTACCACTGCAATAAAGGCAAAGTAGCAGTAAAGTGAGTCACCTGAATCTTTTTTGTTTCCCAATGCATATAAAAGCTACGTCTACATTCTACTGTAGTCTATTAAGTGTGCAATAGCATTATTTCTAAGAAGAGAATGTAACTCACCTTAATTAAAGAATACTTTATTGCTAAATAATGGTAGCCATCATCTGAACCTTGAGCGAGTCATAATCTTTTTGCTGGTGGAGGGTCTTGTTTTGATGTTGATGGCTGCTTACTAACTGAGGTAGTGGTTGCTGAAGGTTGGGATGGCCATGGCAATTTTTAAAAATAAGATAATAATAAAGTTTGCCACACTGACTAACTCTTCCTTTCACAAACAATTTTTTCTGTAGCAGGCACTGCTGTTTGATAGCGTTTTACCCACAGTAGAACTTCTTTCCAAATTGGAGTCAATCCTCTCAAACCCTGCCACTGCTTTATTAACTACGTTTATGTGATACTCTAAATCCTTTTTTGTCATTTCAACAATCTTCACAGCATCTTCACCAGGAGTAGATTCCATCTCAAGAAACCACTTTATTTGGTCATCCATATCTAAAATTCTAACATAAATCAGTATTCTGATTTATTGCCCATGTTTTAAATCTTAGTACTAACCCTACATTTTAGACTGACATATAGTACAGAATAAATATTTTTGAATTAAAAACAGTGTCTTCAGATGTCATAAAGAAAATTCTAGATAGAGAGCATGAATTAATTATTTCAAACTGTCTTAAAAATCAGGCATATATATTTATACTATGTTATATTAAAAAAACAGAATAAGTTTGTGTGAAATTTTGCAAATTTTAAAATATTTTTACAATATATTTGATAGATAACATAATTAAGAGACTAAAACACACAGTCTGTTGCAATAAAAAAGAAAATAGACAGCACTTTAATAAGTGAAAGTAAATTTTGAATCTCAATTAGAAAATATTTTGGTACATTTAAAATTACAATTTTGAAGAGCTAAAGCAATTAAAATAACAAATTTCCATACCTTAAACAATAATTTTCTTTTAAAATCTCTACCTGGCATGATAGCAGGTGTTAATATTCTTTTGTTCATTCAATACTTATTTCAATAACTAATTATAGAGTCCCTCTTATGTTCAGATAGCGTTCTGGGGTCTGGGGATAAAGCAGTAGGGATAAAATAATCTCCTTAAGGTCTGGAGCCTTTGTTCTGGTGGATTTAGATACATCCGTGACTCTTCAACACATTTATTTATCTATCTATGTATGCAAAAGCAAGTATGGATAGTTTTCAGATAGTGATATAACCTTGATGTTATTATGAATGAAGCAGGTGTTATTATGGATTTGTTCTCTAATTTATATCCTCTATAATATTTTGCTCTGTAGATATCTACATATTCAGCTCTCATATTGGAGACATCATCTCAGACCCAGAGTTGAGTGTAGTTTTCATCATGACGATATTAGACCATTTATCTTATGTGTTGAGGTTGTCCCCAAAGTCTAACAATTGCAGAACTCACCTCTATAATGCATATTCCTGAGGCCCAGCACCACCATCACCTTTCACTCTCGCTGTAGCTCATAGTGGATCTCATTGCTCTAACCACGACTCTGCCCTAAGCAATTTATTCTCAACACAAAATCCAGGGATCCTTTACAAATACAACTCTCATGCCCAAACCTCTGCACAGTGCCCCATTTTATTCAGAGTTAAAGTCTAAATAAATCCTTAGAAGACCCTACAATGACCTATCTGTGTCAGGTTACATGGTAACCTGTTACACCCTTGCACTTTATCTCTGATCTCTTCTATCCACCCTCTCTCCCTACACTCCAGCCACAATGACCTCCTTGTTTTCCTTGAATTACAGGCAATGTTTTTATTCTACCCCTTCCCATTGCTTGGAATGTTTTCCCAGATACAACTGGCTGAGTGTTTACCTTCAAGTCTGTGCTAAAACCATCCACCTTCTCATAAAGTCTGCACTGGCCATCTTATTGAGTATTGCAACCTCCCTTTCCAACTCAAATGCCTAGATTCTCCTTACCCTCTTCTACATTTTTACTTTTCCAAAGAACTGTTGAAAGTAATTCACTTACATATTATGTTTATTGTTTACCCACTGTCTGCCCACAAGAATATAAGCTCTATGATGTCTGTTTTATTTACTGATGTATTCAAGTGCCTGAGAGAGTCCAGTTCATATTAAGCGTCCAGGAAATATTTGTTGAATGAAAATTGTTTTTCAGACTTGTCAATTTTTCACATTTTTAAATATATTTGATTAGCCTATTGAGATTCCTATTCTTCAACTTTCAGTCCCTCTGTCAATCTATCCAGAGTTTGATTACAGTGTTTTGTTATTTGACCTCCTATCTATTTCTATATGCCCATTGTCTTTGCAGTCTTCAGAAGTCACAAGATATGATTTACCATTTAAATTTTCTTTTTGTTGTAATGTAATTAAGTAAAACTGTACAAAAATATACACAATATTTAAGTAATTCCTAGAAAAGCACAGTAAGGCTTTAAAAATGTGTACTTATTTTACTGTGAAGAAGCTGGATACAATTTATTTATTATTATATATTGCAGAAAATTAGGTTCACTTTTAAAGAAGACTAAATAAATACACTTTAAAGACTATTCAACTCATATTTACAGTATGATTTTCAAAGAACATCTTGGAGGCTTGCATGTTCATTAGCTGGATGTTCACATCAAAATGCTCTCTAGCTCAAATGTATGAAAAAAACAGAATTTCATATGAAAAGGCAAAATAGAAATAGGTAGATTCAGCTCTGTGGTCTGTAGGATGGGAGTGGTGGGAGGGAAGTTCAAGAGGGAGGGGACATATGTATACATATAACTGATTCACTTTGTTATACTGCAGAAACTAACACAACATTGTAAAGCAATTATACTCCAATAAAAAAGAAATAGGTAGATAATAGGTAGGTAGATAGATGATAGATACATACATAGATGTATATAGAATAAGTGTATTGAAATATCATACCTCTGATCTTTGGTAGCTTTTCTGAATATGCCTCAGCAAATGATGTATAATTTATGTTAATCTACCTTGACCTTACTATACATATTTCAAATGAGTCATGAATACAGCCTTTGGTATAAATCAATCCAATAATTACCTCAGTCATGCTTTATTTAATCTTATTGACTTTAAAATGAATCGTATTACTCTTCTTTCTAGAGTATCTAATCTGTAAATCCCATCCAGTCTATTTTTCATCAAAGTCAAAACAATACAGTAGCTGTTGTTTACTAATATGCTTCTCCAAATTATCATTCCCAAATCCCTCAGGATGTCCCTAGATGCCCTCAATGATCATCCTTGTGAACAAGGTTGCTCATCTTAGTCACCTACAATGTAAACATAGTTTCCTTCTACTTTGCCATTCTTTTCACTTCCCCTCCCCACCCCACCAAGTAAACCCTTTCTGAGTCTTTAGCTTTACCATATCTTGCTTTTTAAAAAATATATCTGTTTATGTATCTTAAAATGCATGTGTTTCTAGAAGGGTTTTTTTTTAACTTATGGAAAGGATATGTGTTTCCTCTATTTTGTTCACTCAGCATTATATCATTAATATTTGTTTATTTTGCATTTAGTTGTCGTTCACTTGTAATAATATTTTATCATGTGATTTTTCCACAATTTATCTCCATTTTCCATTGTGCAGAAATAAGCCTGGTATTTCTATGGCATTTGAGTAAGCATTAGGTTTTTAGTATTGTGAATAGTGCTGCTATGAACTTTCTCCAACATACCTCCTGGTGAATATGTCCAAGAGTTTCTTTCAGGTTTATATATGAACATGATGAGACATATGGAATAGGAGTGATCAATTGCATAGAGTGCTGCCAAAATGTTTACTCAAATTTTTATAATGGTAAATTACAAAAGGTTGTAAAGCATGAACAGATTGTTAATAGAAGAGAATGCAATGGAAAAGAAGATAGTTTCGGAAGAGTGCCCAGGTGTGAAGTGAACATATAATAAATCTGCTTCAGGCAAATACCTTCCATAACTGTCCAACAGACAATGTTTTACTCCTTAAATCTTTTTCTGTCTTTCCCAATGCTGACAACTAGATCTTGTTCTACAATCCCACCAGTGTGTCAGAGATTTAGAAGAGATGTCATTAGTTTTACTATATATTAAAAAATGTATATGTGTGTATGTGTATATATATACATACATATGTAAGTACACACATATATAATTAAATTATTTAATCTCTGATGAACAACAGCAGTTTCATCCAAGTAAAATGAATAGTCTAAATTGTGGTTTAAAAATAATTTATACCCCAAAGATTGTCATTTTTACTCTTTAAAAAGTAAAAGTAACAAAAGAACAGTTTAAAGATAATGAAAAACTATTATATATTTTGTTAGAAAAGTTTGAGTATTATAAAATAATTTAAAATATAAATTTTAAAATAATATATTATTAAGTATGGTTTCTATTAATTAGCAAAACATTAATTTGAAATAGAATCAGATTATTTGTCAAACAGAAATTAGAGAAAGCACCATTTTCTGAATTTAATATGAGACTTTTTAATATATTTTGAGGAATTGATACATTATTAGGAAGCTTAACTAAGCTACATATGTGAGTATAGTTGATGGTATGCCACTTAAATAGATGATTAATAGTTTGTAAATTCATAACATTTTATTAACACTGTTATAACAGTAACAAATTTTAATAAATCATTACAATTACTTATTATTATAAAATGTACTGAACATTCTTATTATATCATTTCAGTTGCTCAAGTTCTGGCTATGATAGCCTCTTCATTGATATTACCAAAAAAATTTTGGCTATGAAGCATATGGCAAATTGTATTTGGGGAACAATTTTCCAAGAGCCATTTTCTATTATGGAACTTAAACAAACCATAAAGAACACAAAACAAACAAAAATAATCAGTACATAAAGCACTCATTTCAACTGAAGAATTCAAGGATGAATTCTGACCTGCAAATCAAAAAACTAATTATAAGAATTGACACTAACATCATTGTGTAGGAGAAAAAAAATCAGATTTCTGGTTCTAAGTGACTATAAAAGTAACATTTGACAATGATTTATTTCTATAGTTTAAATGGGCATGCTTTAAAATTGAATTTACGTTATAGTTACTGTATCAGCCACGAAGCAGAATACATGGAAAATATTTAAACAGAAGGTATTTCATTTGACAATAGGTTATGTACCTGTTATAGTACTGAGACCAGAACTAAAACACAGAGTGACACCAGGTAATTGCAGGGAGTGGCTACAAGCCCTAAGACTGGGAGATATAAGGGAAAAAGATTGAGTTCATCAGAATTTAGAGGGATGGGGAAACAGCTTTCAGAACTGGCCCTTCAGGAAGTGCAATAAGGCTGCTTCTAGGAATGCCAAAAGTAGCCAGAGGCTGGGGCCACCAAACTGCTGAGGAGATTTGTTGTAGGACCAACAGCAAGCAAATAAGAAAGAGAATGTGTCTTCTATTCTCTGTCCACTTTTCAGTCATTCTCTATATCCCGTGTTAGCACAATCTAACCAGAAGTCAGCTGTCAATGGAGATGTGTAGTTTGCAAAATCTCAGCCTCAGCATTCACAGAGCAGAGCATAAAAAGCAGAAATTGTGATTTAGAAGCAATAGTTTTAATAACCCATAATTTCATATAGGTTCCTATTGTATTATATTCCCACAGTTTATTTTCATCCAAATAAGGAAAAATTTATTGTTTCTTAAGGTTGGGTCACCATAGGTATTTGAATATTTTGACTCCTCCTGACAAGGTTATCTCTTCAATCTCATGTCTTGCCAATATCTCTCTTCTTTCTTCTGCCTAACCATGTACATCACTATTTCCCAGGAAGACTGAGTTCTAAAACTTGTCATTCTGTTTCTCACACTGGAGCATTTGCACATCCTGCTTTCTCTGCATGGAACTCTCCTCCGTCTTCTGCAGCTGGTAAAATCCTACATGTTCTTCAGGACTCTGCTAAGATATCAGTATACTTGGCTTTGAGAAACAGGTGCCCCTCTTATTGACTACGATGACACTACCTCCTTACCTCTATGGTAGAATGTGAAACACAGTACTCACTTCTTAACGCTCTCTTTCAATAAACCACAAGCTACTTGAATGAGGTGACCACCTTCTGTTCATCCTGATTCTGGAAAATACAATTTATTCAATATGTATTTATTTGATTTTGAATCAGGAAATCATATGCACACCATAAGGGCGAATATTGTTGCTGTGTTTGAGCACTAAATTTGTTCATAAATTTTATAGAAGGGAAGGAAAAAATAGGCAGCAAGATAAACTGAAGCTAGACTTTTATGTTCACTGTGAAAGGTGTGAAGGGTACCAATAAATAAAAAGGCTTAAAAAATGTGTTAAATATCAATGAGCAAGCTTATCTGAGTGCACAAGAATGCAGGAGCAAAAACAAGGTCATAATTAAAACATATTATCAATCTCTATTTTTTCCTGTTTCATAGAACATAGCTATCAATTGAAAGCAATGAGAAGAGCAAAGCATAAAGGGGAATCAACCAAATGATCTCATAAGAGGAAATTACCAGCCAATAGTAGAGTATACTTCTTTTGATATCTGAAAAAAAATGGCAGTTAGTTTTGCATTTGGTTAAAAAAGAAATAGTGGAAGAATAAAATAACAGGAGAATAAAAGAGCATGAGAAAGAAAGACATAAAGTCAAAAGGGATAATAAACATAAGAAAAAAATAATGAAATATCAAAAGAGAAAAGAAGAGGATGATCTGGCATGTTTCAGATGAGCCATAACTTGTACAAATGCCAACAGGTATGCTAAGTCCTTTCAGATGAGACTCTGAGAAGTTCTGGAGCATCTGAGCAAACATGTTGTATCTGATTTTATATAAATTCAACGTGAGCCAGATTGTCTTTTTAGGCAATATTAACTGTTAGAGTAAAATTATTTCTTAAACCATTTCACTTCTCTTTTGCAAATGTCATATAAAATTTAAACTGCTAATATTCTTTTATCTTGATTTACAACCTTCATTCCTCAAGCAAAATGATAGACTATATTTGAGGAAACGTTATACCATTCTATTGACATAAGTCAGGTCTCAAAAAGAGCTCATTTTCACTATTCTAACAAAGAGAAAGAGAAGTAAAATTTTGTATCTGAGGGAGACTTTTAAAAACTAGGATGATAGGCAGGTCCTATCCCTTGGAGGCAAAATTGGGGTTGTTAGAGATAAGAACATTCTCAGGAACCTTGACCCTCTTTTTCTCTCTCTCACCTCTAATCCCAAACTGGCTATTTCACTTTCAAATATCCTGAGGCTAATTATTTCCTGATTGATCTTCTTAAATGAGCTTTTCACTGCCTCATCTAGTGGATGTGTGCCCCTCCCTAAATCTTTTGTCAAACTTGCTTATAGAAAGATCTATCCCCCAGAGGTGACTTTAGTTTTCTGTTAAATAGGTCAGCCTGAAACAGAGTTGAGACCAAGAACTCAAAACTTCTATGGAATTAAAATTTGATGTTATTATATCTCTGTTACTGTGGTGTGTGTTTCAGAGAACGTGAATGAATATGAATTTGTATTCCTGTAACAGCAATGCCAAATTACCTTGGGAGTTAGTCTTGACAACAAGTAGGTTGCTCAGGAATATCAATTTTGAAAGCCACCACATATGCAATGGAATTTCTATACTAGTCGCTAAATTAATGCAATGACCTTCAATGACATAATGTTCATTTGTCTTTCCTGAACTTAACTATTGAAATTCTGTCATTTATACTTCAAGATGGAGTTCAGAGAAAAATGTTTATAATATTTCACTTTCTGCTGAATTCTATTATACTTTTGTGTAGAGTTTTAATTTTATTCTTGGTTAAATGTGGAAACTTTATTGCTAATTGTTGTTTGACCATAAACAGAACATTGGGCCAGAGTACATGGTTTTCTAGGCAAATACTACTTGAATTACTTATGGAAATACATTTCTCTCTTTTTTTAAAAAAAATTTATTGGAGTATAGTTGATTTACAGTGTATTATTTTCAGGTGTACAGCAAAGTGAATCAGTTATACATATACATATACCCACTGTTTTTTAATTTTTTTAGTTGCTTTTCCCATATAAGCCATTACAGAGTATTGAGTAGAGTTTCCTCTGCTGTACAGTAGGTTCTTATTAGTTATCTATTTTATATATAGTCGTGTGTATATGTCAATCCCAATCTCCCAATTTCTCTACCCACCCTTATACCCTGGTAACCATAAGTTTGTTTTCTACATCCGTGACTCTACTTCTGTTTTGTAAAGAAGTTCATTTGTACCCTTTTTTTTTAGATTCCACATATAAGCAATATCATATGATACTTGTCCTTCTGTGTCTGACTTACTTCACTCAGTATGACAATCTATAGGTCCATCTGTGTTGCTGCAAATGGCATTATTTTGTGGGGTTTTTTATGGCTAAGTAATATTCCAAAGCTAGGTAAAAGGAAGTATTTGCTCTCAACCGCATACATACAGAAATCAGGCTGGCTTTACAGGTGTGTGATCAATGCAGTTGCACTGGGTCCCATGTTCAAAAGGCCTTCCATGTCTGGGATTAAATGTTCTCTGTTCACTGTCTTGAAACTCCTAACAATTTTACCTCTGAATTTGTTCGTTGAGTGAAGTCCAATGGGATAATTAAATAGGCCCCAGGGGCATGGCCACTTGGCCCACCATAGTCCCAACCATCTTCCAACTCCTCATGTTGTCTTCCCAGGATGTTTTCTTGATAGTTTTCTTCCCATCCCTTGATGCCCCAGGACCTGTCTGGCCCCCCATACTCTCTCTGTGTCCCATGATATCTGTTACACTTTACCTTTGACTTTTTCCTGTAGGGGAGAGGTGGAGTAGAGCAAGTCTGTGTTCTGCAATTGTCTTCCATCTCTCAAAGGGATTTGGGTGCAACTATGGGGAAGGGAGAGATTATACCTATACATTCCAAGGAATCTCAGGGAGGAGGTGGTGCCATCTCTCCCCAGGGCTGGCAGTGTTATAGTATGTTTGATGAGCAACTTTGAACCTCTTTGAAGCCTACCCTTGATTCAGGTGTTAACAGGGCAGGTCGTGGCATGAAGATTACAATCACTTGAAGGTCACCCTTGCAGTGAGGATTAAGGTGGTGGTTTGTTGGAAGGGGAAATTGACTCCATAGTCCTCAAGTGGGGCACTGTTCTTTAGCCCAGCAGCTGGTAGGAGGAGGAATCTGGCAGCTGGTGGGTCACCTGTATACTTGGGTGAGTATTCCCGAAACTGAAGGAGCACAGCATTAAATATTGAATAAAAAACACTGAAGAATGCTACAAATACACACTGAATGCTATATTGTCAATGATCAAATGCAGTAGAAATCTGAATTCAATGTAAAATATATATGTTACAAGATACAAACATGGTATTATGATACTATTAATGTCAAAGCAATACCTACCGTCTTGTGGAAATTTCAAAGTAGGCATCCATAAATGTTATGGTTCGAACAGGAAATTGGAACCAGTATGAATGATATGTAAATTTCAAACATACAAAATATGTATGAATTATATGTACTTCATACATATTTGCATGAATTATTGTAACGACTGGACTTTATACAGTTGTGGGAGCTGGTAATGAAGTCTATGAAGGGCTGCTGCTTCTGTGTGTGTTGGTAAGCCTGAAGGCACTGTGTGTCAGCAGAGGTGGCAGTTACTAAGAAAAGTTGGACGTGAAGCAATAGAGAGTGAGGGTAAATTAGAACTCACAAGGACCATCTGAAACCTATGAGGACAAACTGAAACCCTCATCTGTTCTTACGGCATCCATATCAATGACGTGGTTAACCTACAAAAGAAGCTGGAATCCTTTGCTACAGAGCTATCCCAGTACACAATTTAGAAGTTGAGTTACCTGAAGGAAAAGCGGAATTGGCTGTGGGTCCTCCATGATGGGACATGTTGGTTGTCCCATGCAAACATGGTGAGCCAGTGAGAAAATGTGTTTGAGTTACAGTGATACCTGGCACACTGTAATGTCCTTTACCTTGTAATGGCTGCTCCTTCACTGCCAAATTTAAAATTTAACACAGATTTCTCTTGTGACACCCCTTTATAAGGAACCACCAAGGGAAAATAGATTCCTGTAATTATAGTTACAACTTAGGTGAATGAACACAGTACAAAGTTACTATAGATTCCAATGTTATTCTATATCAAGTATATAAATGTTTTAGGATATTAGTAATTAAGTAGATTTGATAAGAAAGATTTATTTTAAAAAGTTGTGCTGTGAATCTGATTTTTCTACCTCTCAAGAGGAATATATGAGTGGTACTACTTCCTAAGCCCAGGATTAATGAGAGAGGCTTCAAATGGACCACATACTGAACTTGCTATACATTTTTTTGTGATTGAGTAGATACAGGGTATGGATACATGACTCACATATTAGAAAGTGAACATAACTTGCCTCAACAGAGTAAAAGCTGCTGTCAGGGAAATAACTGTATTGCCTTCTGATAGCAGATCAAATACATGTGAATCTTGGAGACCAGATGAACAATCAGAGTAGAATGAAAAGAGATCGTACCTGAGATGGTGTGTTAGTTTAGGTTCCTGAGAAGAAAAACCTAAGATGAAGAATTTTGTTTGAGTGATTATTAGGGGAGTGCTTTCAAAAAAAAGGGGATTTGTGTTAGTATTTTATTTCATTTAGTTTTTGAGACTGGAAAAGCACAAGCTTTATTCAATGGTCAAAGAATGGAGAAGGGGGAAGCTAATTTGCAAAACAACTTCTCCAGGATTAGTGTTCTATGCTTGTAATAGATCACCACAAAGTTAGCAGATTAAAACAACATTCATCTATTATCTCAGCTTCTGTAAATCAGAAGTCTGGGCATAGCTTAGTTGGTTCTCTGCTCAAGGTCTCAGAAGACTGAAATCACATCCTGAAGGATAGTGTTCCATCTTTACAAAGTCTCATCTCTAAGCTGGTAGATCAGCTGCACCTTCAAGAAACCATTCCTTTATACCAAATGTCTAGCAGCTTGTGAATAGTGTGATACGTAGCAGGGTCAGTTGAGTCCATATTTTGTAAGGACTGCTGTCTTTCCTTAGATGTAAATTTGTCCCTTTGAGCATAGGAGATATTGTGAAAGATCTCATAAGACCCTTTTTGAGCATACACATAGTGATACTGGCTGACGTACTATGGGAAGGAAAGGGAAACCCATACCCATCCCAGTCAGAAGGAAACTTTGCCAGTTCCAGGGCTGAAGGTGACTGATATTGAGAGTTTCTATCAAGTGGTTGGCTGGCCTCCACAAAAGTTGGTTTCATGGACCCAGCTTTGGTCTCTATTGCTTGTAGGTCAGAAACTCAGAAGTGGCAGTCACCAAATCAATGTTGAGAGGGCTGATGCTACTGAGCCCATGCATAGCTTCCAATACTGCCACCATGTTAAATCCACCCTACAGAACGAAGGAAAGGTCCACTACCGTTCAGCCGCTAGAGGCTACGGAGTGTAATAAAAGGGACAGAAAGTTAGGTAGAATTGGAATCAGCCAGCTAAAAAAAGTAATAGCGCTTTTGTCTAGAAAGTTATTGTGGAGAGGCCCAACAGGAAAGTCTCTAAAGAACCTACATGCCTTATCTAAAATGTAAGCTTTAAATAAGTTTCTTGCCGAGAAGAGGGTGAAGGCGTTGTTTAGTAGAGCTAGTTGAATTATTCTCTTCTTTCCCTATGCTTCAACTTGAGAGATTATCAGGAAATATGGCTAGTAAGTGAAAAAGAGAAGTCATTAATGTAATTCTGGCTAGGAGTTTTGATTATCAGTTCTGAAAAACTGTACTTACTAAAGTGAGACACTATTTGTAATTTAAATTGACTATAGGTCTATGAATTACTTAAGAGTGACCAGAAAAGACATGAGCATATGGGAGATTTTATTAGCTGTCAGGGGAAGAACTAGCAACTATGGTCCCCAGGAGTCTTATTTAGTTCAAAATATTGACTACAGAAATATGTCCCACAGAATAGAAATGGACAACATTCCTGAAAATGAAACGAGAACCATAAGATGTAAGTGCTTTTCTTTGGCACTTTTCTAAAATGGCACAGACCAAACACTAGAGAAGATGAAGCCAAGAGGTCGTTGACCAGGAAGCCACAAAAATGGCAATGACCTCATACTGTACCTACACCTGACCTCAAACAGGATTACTAAGTTAAGAAATTTGGCATAAAGAACATTAAAATTAAATTTTTGTCAAGAGGGCTTAATTCTTGGTCCTATTTTAGGGAAAAGATGATGCATAGGCCTCATTTTCTTCTTGTAAATCCTCTTTTCTCCTACTGTCTAATAGTTGTATATAAGGGAGCGATATTTGACACATAACATAAGATTTCGAGCAGCTCCTTGTAGCTTTTGCCACTCACCATGCATACAGTTTGTAATCTGTGATTTCTTTTGTTCTTTTATGTTTTCAAAAGATACAGAACTCTTAATTTCTTTTTTATTTCTGTGAATAACATTCTTTATCTAAAGCACTTTGAAAAAAGATGCTGCTTAGCAGAAGTAACCTCAATAATAAGAAATGATAACTATACAACTCTTTTCTTCATTGTTTGTGTCTTTTGCCTCTCAGTTTTAAAATGTTTAAAATGTTTAAAATGTTTTCCATTACTGCTTCTGTATTTTTTCAAAATGGGTTTTATGACTTAAAAATAGAACATTATTATAATATTTTTCCATTAGTCGCAAAGATTTCCAAATCTTATTTTCACAAAGTGTGTTGTATAAGTAACCAAGGAATGGCTAATCACTCGAGAGGAACACACTTAATCATAAACAAAGAGTCAGACTGATCTAAAACTTCTGAGGGCCAACTTTGTAATCCCGGACATAAATAGATAATAATGTCACAAATCATTACCCAAGAAAAAAAATTATTTGAATAGACACTTATTTCTTCATGAACTACAGCTCATATTTTTGAGTTAACCAACTTTAATACAGGAAATTATTCATGAAGATAAAGTTGATTTTTTTTTTCAGGTTTAAAAGGTGAATGTGACTAATATCCCTGACTGTACTTTGGTCATGTAGTTTAATTAGAACATATTTTGTAGCAGTTAATTCATAGTACCATAAATATAACTTTTAATCACCAATTTATACCCTAAAGAGTAAGAAAACACAAGCAAACTCTTCTGAAGATTATTAATAATAAAAGACAAAAAAATGAAAGTAAATATTTAATTACATCTGTTGCCATGGAATAAGACTTTTGTGTATCTATTCCATCTTCCATATTTCCACCCACTTCCTATTATAAATGCCCAAACAAATGTAGGACTGAGTTTGTTTTGCTAGGACAGAGAAATAACACAAAATGATTCCACCATTTTTAATATCCAATAAAAAGTGATTTTAAATAAAAATGTATGGTAATATTTTATTAGAATATGTATAAAGGAGAAGCAATAAGATCTTATACACATATATATTTTTATATTTGACATTGAGGTAATTTTTATTTTTTAAATTTTATTTTCCAGAGCTGATTGCCAAAAATTTTTAAAGCTATTTTTACTTTTCTATGCAATTACCTGTACTACCTTTCTTATACCCAAAATGATTATTTAATTTCTAATGCTAATTAGTGTATTTGAAAATTCAGTTAACAAAAAGAAAAAAAAGAAAATTCAGTTAACATATATATTTCCTATTTACTCTGCTAAAAAATCCAGAATATAAGGATAAATAATCCATAGATACACAATTTCATGATCACAAATTTAAGTATAGGAGATAAAAATTATAAGGAAACTGTGTAAATCTCCATGAAAGTTGTATCATGTTCTATAGGATTTCAGAAGGTAGTAATTTCTTCAAGTGGAATTAGGATTGAATATTTGAATTTAAAAATGCCCTTTGAGTGAGACATAAAACAATGGATCAGATTTTACTAAATGGATAGTGGGCGTGCCAGGTAGAACAGATAAGATGTATAAAGCTAAAGAAGCATTAACAAGCTTTGTTGCAGAATATCAAGAAAATCAAAAGTCCAACTTGTTCAACCTTTATAAGTTTCAGGGAGTAGAGATGTAAGAGTCAAAAGATAGTTGGATCAGGCTTATGAAGGTTTGAATTCAGCAGGAAAGAGAATTACATATATTCATATTATATACATATGTTATAATTAACTATATATAATATATATTAATGGTATACATTCATATATATATATATATTATCATCTAAGTAGGAGTATTCAAAATGGATTTGGAGAGAAAAATGAGACATAAGAGGTAGGGAGACCAATTTGCAATTTCTAGACTACAGCAATATTTTTATATTAACCACCTGTAGGGTAGGAGGAGGGGAGAATCCCACTGGAATAAGAATCATCTTCCTTGTGAAAATAAAGGATGATGATAAAGAGGTTGTTTCTGATGAGAGGGCAGGGTTAGGCTAGATTGTTTGAAATGCAAATGAAGATGGCCAAAGGATTTTTTGCTATAATCAGATTTCCCTTTTAATAAATGATATAGTTGTTATAAGCATGTATGTGTATGTATATGTAGTCATATGGGTCTTATGTTTGTTGTTTGTGGTTATGTCTGATGTTTGCTGAAGAGCAGTTGTAGAGAGTGTACATTTAAAGACTATTGGGGAAAAATAAATAAATAAGACTATTGGGAATAGATAATTGGTCAAAGTGATAGGATTTAATGGAAGTTTTGTTGAGAATAATTAGTTCTTATATGAAGATATATTAAACTTTAGTTACTAAATATTGCTTTTTGTTGGTCACTTTTTACAAGATTTGATGGTTTAATAAATAGGTTGTTTCTTATAAGTTCATAATATTAAAAACATATATTCTCTCTACTACTCTCTAGTCTCTCTACTTTTTTGTGTGTAAGCCTCATGAATCCTGCCTCTGACAACTGGGATGTGACAAGAAATGGGTGGAAAGGAAGAAGTTCTATATTCTCCTGTCAGAAGTCTGTTCATGCAAACTTTTTTTGGCCTTAAAATTATCCACACAGATCTACCCAACTGTGATTTAAAAAAAAAAAACTACCAACAATGATTTCTGAATACTTTATCATTTCTATATCACCAATTTGGAATATATATTTAAATCAAGAATATATCAAGGAAAACTATAAATATCCACAAAACTAAATATAGAAAATATTTATATTGGAAAATCTTGAGGGACAAAGGATATCAATGTTATTTTATTAACCATGACTAAAAATTGGAGACTTGATTTAATATTGTGTTGACTATGAGACATCAAATCAAATGAACTTTTTGAAATAAACAATGTTTGGATTTATAGTGATAAACACATGTAAACATTGGAGATTGATGTTCTGGGGTTTGGTGCTTTGATTTTTTAGCTTATTTTACTTAGAAGCAATGCATACACACAAACACACACACACACACCATTTTTAAATATCAAGTTTTCAAACTAAATACATCAGTTCTTATAATTCTCCCATTTCTCATAATTGACATAGTATTTAACACTGTTTGTTTATTATACTATTTTCAAGTTTGAAAGTACCTCTCTCCTTTCAAAATCTATCCTACTGAATGTTCTCTTATGAACATCTGTACTACCATCTACTGGAAAGGTAGGTATATATCAGCAATCATGTTCTTATCAGCCATTCAAAACAGAATACAACTAATTTGAAAAATGCAAAACAATATTATTTTTGATAATCAAATTTTACCATTTAATAATAATAAATAACTGTGATTGCACATACATATCATACTGAAAAATATATACACACATATGTATTTATACTGTATATCAGTTGCATGTAATAAAATTTTTAATTAAATTGCATATTTATTCAGTATTCATTGTTCACTAAATCTTTTTTTCTTTTAATCTCATGATTTCATTGTTAGATTTCAATTACTTTCTGAATGTAGAGGTCAAATAAAGTTTGCATATAGTGAATTAACTTTCCACCTGTCAACATTTATAGATTTTTGTTTCCTTAATGGCATGCTTTTCAAAGAAATAATACTCAGATTGTCCATAAGTGTCAGATCTAGATGCATCTAGATAAAATTCAGAAATGTAAAATAGAGCACTACATTTGCAAGATAGGATAGGCAGATAAAAGGCTCATATTCATGGATATCTAAGCTGCATGAATTCATGTTTGTGCATTAAGATAGCTAAGTTTCTATATGTGGAGAATGAGAAACAGTGTGTAAGTGTGGCACAGACACAACCATTGCCTTGTGAGAAGTCTGGGCCCATATCCTGACTCTCCACCTGCAAACTTAAAACCTGAGCAATTTAAGTAGCATGTGTGATGCTCAGAATCATACATACCAGGGCTTTTGAGAACTTCAGAGATAATTGATATACATAGTTCCCATTAACTCTTCTTATAGTACAGAAAAATTAGCAAATATTCTGGATGATAACAGTTTACAAATATTTCACAAATATCTTTGGATTTATTTTTCATTTGTTATGTTACCCCGGGGTTAGTCAGCACTCTTCAGTCAGCCACCATATGCTAATAATTGTGATAAAGTTCATAGGAGTACCTAAGTCAGCAATGAATTGATACATTTGTTTCAAATAGAAAAGGAAAGCAAATTTGAGTTAATTTTTGCTCTCAATGTATGCATTCAATGAGACAATGTATGTGCATTATGCATACTTCTTTTGGTTTTGACAATAGATTTTTTTGAATCATGTATTTAAATATAGAATCTACAAACAAAAAATATAGAATGGATTTTACATACTTGGGGATTAGTTTCAATAATTAAGAACTCTATCCAGTTAAATGTCTAGGCAGCAAAGTCATAAATTTTATTACTGTTATTGTTGCTTGTTACTGTTTATTGTTAAATAAAATTTAGTAAATAAGATCAACATACATTTGAATTTAGAATCAATTGGCAAGACATTGTTTCTTCTGGGCAAGTAGAAATGGATATTTGTTAGACTTGTATAAATGGTAAAAGCAACTATTTAAAGTCAGGCATATTTAAGGAGCTCATTATTTCTACTCAGGTACTTACTAAGTATAGTTGGAAATCAACATTTAATGATTTTGGTTAAACATCAAGTAGAAAAGTGTACTCTCAAATTATAGAATCTGTATGTTGTTTTATTAGGAGTTAAAATAAGGGTAACAGAAAAGAAAAAATTATTTTGCTATAAAGTTTAGCTACTGACATTGGCCAAGTAATAAAATAAATATGTTGATTTAGAATGATTTACTAGAACATTGACATCCATATATCTATAGTAGCTATAATCTAATGAGCTTTTCTGACTGGTAGTGAATGCTTTAAATGTGTTCCAATAAATTAAGCAATCACATTTATGTGTTATTCACAGTTATTTTATTATACTTCATAATAAATAAATCTTGAGAATACAAATTCTAAAAGGCAATTTATATGATATTCCAAGAATCAACCAAGTTTTTACTTCATGTAAGAAATTAGAGCAGTGTGAAATACATTACAAAAGAAAACATAAAAAAGTACAATAAATATAAAATCATTAAATTTATGATAGTGTTTTAATCCTTGAAATCGTCCTCCAAAAAACCATTATTCATATAAGTGAAAATAATAAATTATGTTTTCAAGCAAATTTGTACTTTACCTCCTGGGGTGTATGCTATTATAATTAGTGACAACATGTAGTAAGTACATTTTTGTAAGCTTTACTCACCCAATTTTTATCATATCACTTATTTAAGAAGTACTTATTTATAATATCACTTATTTTAGGGACTCATGTGCCTGTTAAATACACTTCTATAAATTTTTTACAGTCATACTTTTTGTGGTTCCCTATAACCTATCTTTTATTTTCTACTTCCCAATAAGCCTTAATTTCTATAATATATCTAAAGAAAAAGCTGAAGAGTAGCCATGATCAAGTGTGAACAGCATGTCCATACAACATACAAATTGCCTTTCAATAACTGTAAACTTCATTTTCCAAAGTGAGGAGTGTGTGGATTACATTTACTTCCAAGCAGTTTTACAACGAAATAAAATGTTACATGCAAATAACCTAGCAGAGTTCATGTCTAATAGTAGTTATGTTATGCATGTTAGTTCTGTCCTTTCAGTCCTAGGAGGAAATTATCTGGATATTTCGTTAAATGATTCAAGCAACTGTTCTTTCCTAATTTTGCCACCACGCCCCACCAGCCCCACCCATGGGTATACAAAAAAGTATGTTAAAAGGATGATAAATGGCCTGGCATTTGGGGATTCTCTCAGAAAAATCAGTGGAGAAATATTACAAGCAGAAGGTTTATAGTGAGACACACAGTATACATACTCTTAATGTTAAAATTATTCTTTCAGTTATAAAACCTCTTTATTTGAAGGATCTAAATCACATTGGTTCCAGTTAAACTAAGCTTTTCCTTGGATTTATATATACATCCCCAATATCAACCCAAGCTCAAGTAGATAGCAGTTCCTTGTTCTTGTCCATAAACTTAATTTTTGAGGGGTCATCCTAAGAAGCAGTCCTCTACCCATATAACTTTAATATATCTGCTGCATCTTTCTAACACTGAAATCAAAAGTAAAATAATTGGAAACGAACTAAATTTGAGACTTGATCATCTGTTTAGTATGAGCATGTCTTAGTGAGTGTATGTAAGTTTGTTTTCTTTTTATACTTGAATATTATCTTTGGTTTTTCCCAGAATAGAGATGGTAGTTCTGTGACCATGCACGCATAATAAAAAGGAAGTAAAGACAAAATGGCCACAATCATTATCCAGTCTTTCTGTGAGCAAATTAGTTTCTGGTGATCACTGGTGAGAGGCAAACATCTTCCTCCACAACACTAGGGTTCTATTTCTGTTACCACTTCTGATACAGTAAGTGACACTTCAGTGTCTGATAGAGTTCATTTGCCTCTTAGGTACACCATACTCACTGAAGCATCACACAGTAATATTAACTCAGATTGTAAACTCAGTGAACCAGTGCACATCATCCCCAGTTCTATGCTATGCATAGCACCTAATTCACTGTATAAAACTGTGCTTTCAGTCTGAATATTGTCCAAAAAAATTATTTTACAAGAACAAAGGTAGAAAATTATGAGTAATAACATTCAAAACCAAGGAATATATTAAAGTTTTAAAAAATCAATTGTATATCTGGTATTCCTAGCCTGTTCACTTTTCTAGAACCTAATTTTATAGAACTAGTTATTATCTTTCTTTTCCTAAGCATTTGTTGCTGCTTTTTTTAATGTAATACCTTTTTGTTTCTTTTTTAAAGTCTTTCATAGTTCTGTTTTCACACTCCCTATAGCTGATTTTTTTCCCAACCATCCTTCACTTTTCTTCTTAGTCACAAAACAGAAAATCAGAAGGAAGCTGAAATTAAATTGCCTTTTCAACATTTTATAAAAATTAGTTTTTAATCCCATAACCTAAGCTCATATATCCTTTTTCAACTAGGAAAAATATCATAGTACTACAATTTATTTATGCTCTCCAGCTAAGGCAATCTATTTCAAGACAATTTATGTCAAAAATAACCTGCCCCTGTATCTGTACAAAATATATTCATAAGGGAAGAGAAACAAAAGAACAAAAAAATCAGTAAACCAATAAGTCTAAAATGTTTATTTTTTGAAAAGCAATGCATCTATAAAATGGTTTCAGTAAACTAACACATTGTTCACAATATAATTCTGTGTGTGCTTATAAGATAGTAGATAAGGTGATATCAGTATAGAAAATTATTTTCAAATGATTATAGGATTGCTTATGCTCTTGAGGAAACTGACTATTAAATATCTTTTGGTCTAGTATAACAATGCTGGAATCTTTTTCCCATTCCTCAAAAATGATTGTTCGATATTCATAGTCCATTCCTTTTTAAGATTATTCTGAATGCGGAGGAGTTCGCTGATACACATATAGGTCACAGCAAAACAGTTTGGAATTGAGTCTAAAAGGAATAAGCAGAAATATAAACATTATTTCTTAGGAACTGAATGGAGAGGAGTAAAAAGAGATTAAGAATTAGTATGGAAATGAAAAAGAGAAGTGGGTATTTAGACACAAAGGGAAGAGAAGGAGGAAAGGAATAAAGGGAAAGACAGGAGGAAGAGCAAAGGATTTGGTACATGGTTGGCACTAATTTCACTTTGGGGTATAATTCTCAGGTTGTCTTAACACAGATGGCTTTCACAGCTTAACATTAATAGTTCATTTTAGGCTATTATCAAAATGCTTGAAAGGGTGTGGAGAAAAGGGAACCCTCTTACACTGTTGATAGGAATGTAAATTGGTGCAGCCACTATGGAGAACAGTATGGAGGTTCCTCAAAAAACTAAAAATAGAGCTACCATATGATCTAGGAATTCCACTACTGGGCATATATCCAGACAAAACTATAATTTGAAAAGATACATGCACCACAATGTTCATAGCAGCACTATTTACAGTAGCCAAGACATGGAAGCAACTTAAATGTCCATCGACAGATGAATGGATAAAGAAGATGTGGTACATATATACAATGGAATATTACTCAGCCATAAAAAAGAATGAAATATTGCCATTTGCAGCAACATGGTTGGACCTAGAGAATATCATACTAAGTGAACTAAGCCAGACAGAGAAAGACAGATATTATATATCACTTACATGTGGAATCTAAAAAATAGTACAAGTGAACTTATTTACAAAAAAGAAACGGACTCACAGACATGGAAAACAAACTTATGGTTACCAAAAGGGAAAGGCAGGGAGGGGTAGGGACAAATTCAGAGTATGGAATTAACAGATACACATTACTATGTATAAAACAGATAAGCAACAAGGATTTACTGTAAAGCACAGGAACCTGTATTCAATATCTTGTAATAACCTGTAATGGAAAACAATCTGAAAAAAAAAATATATATATATATAAAACTGAATCACTGCTGAAACCTGAAACTAACACAATGTTGTAAATCAACTATACTTCAATAAAAAATAACAGTTCATTTTATGTTGGAGGGCCTTCCTTATATTGATTGAAATTGGCAAACTCTTCTCTTGGAAACTTGTTTTTCTCTAACACCTTGATATTTAATGAGTAGTTTTCATATCATCAATGACAGCATCTCCTGGGAGCTTGTTGGAAAGACATTTGTGACAAGACCCCAAGTAATTTGTAAGACACATAAATACTTGGGAAGTACCACTTATTACATATTTTTAAATTTACAAATAAAACCACTTTATATGAAATTGCAAATCAGAATGACTGAATGTGGAAGAGATACTTGAGCATTCAGATGAATCTTACACTAGGAATTTAGGATTATACCAGAGTACACTGTGGAGAGAAGCTGGAGGACTTAGTGAGCATAGAGGATCTAGGAAAGTCTGTTGGAGACTGACTACAACTTTCTGGTAAAGATAGGAATAGCAGTGTAACCCATGCTTCCATCTGAGAACTTTGAAACAAGTGCTAATCAATATTTAACTGGGGAGGTACGGAATCACTCATCATGCTGCATATCTTGTGTATCATGCAGGAGTACATTGGGCCATAGAAACATTTTAGATGATAGCAGTGTGCCTTTGTTGAGCCCTATCTGGAGTTTTAGGGAAATAGATGGAACAATTCTCTAGGCAGCAGTTTGTAACAGCTGATATCTATGTCCTTTGTGGGTTTTTTTGTTTGTTGGTTCGTAGGGTAATGGGAAGGATATGAACAAAGGAATATGGAACTTTCTGAACCTTCACTAGAGCCAAGGTGCTATTCTGAGCTCTCAAGGACAGAATGGATGAGGGTTTTTTTTTGTTTTTTCTTTTCACAAAACCACTGGGAAAATCAGCACCATTGAATATTGGCTCTCAAAATGTCACCAAAGCAACCTGTTAGTAACACAAGCCTACATTTATTGCTTAAATGGTAAGGAAGTAAATATATATTCATATTTTATTTTACCCTGACAGTAAATACAAGGTTGCTGGATCAGAGGCAAATTGATTACTTGCTTACAAAAAATATCTTAGTGCTAGGTGTCCACGCTACATTTTCCTCCATGGGGCAATATGGTGAGAGCCAGCTGGACCCAGCATGTGTAGGGGAGGAGTAGAAAGGGATCCGTACTGTAGGAGAGGAACTCGAAATAATAAAACTAGAAACTTAATATATAGGAGTTGGCATATTACCTGCAACTCCCCTCTAGAGATAGAGTGATTATTTTTACTCTGGAATGTAAACAAATCCTCCTTTTGGGAGAGAAGGTGAAAGTCACCTAGGTTCTCACAACCATTTGGAATGTAATGAATGATTCTGGGTTTTATTACCATTTGAAATGTAAACACAGGGCTCCAAACCTATCTCCTTAGATTATGAGGGGTAATTGATTTTAGAAAAAAGGAGACACTATCATTAGAGCACATCACTTGTCTTTATCAGAAAGCCCTGATTGTGCAGAAAAATAAAAATATTCTCCATAGGAGAGCACTACCTTGACAGTGGCTTAGTAGGGTTTCTGAGAGGGAATGGCAAAGTCAGATTTTGAGGTCTTATTAGGGTGCGTCTCTCAGTGGAGGGGTTCAATTAGGTTATGGTAAGAATCATGATGTAACAGTTTAGAATTGGTTAAGAACAGCAAGGCAAGGTCTTGAGGCGAGGGATTTAAAACTTTCTAAGGTGTAAACTATTGTTTGATGCTTCCTATTGAAGAGTTGATGTACCTTTCAGAAAGTTCCTGGAATGAAATTATTTGGAAGTTTATCTTCCAGGGCAAGAGTTTTCTAGCATTATAAAGTTATATTAATGAAAACAATGGATTAAAATTATGTTAATGTAAATTGTAAGCTGTGTAACTGGTTTTGATTCTTAGAGCATTCTGTGTATTTTGGTGTAGAGTTAACTAATTATACCTCAGGTCCCACACCCACTTCACACCCAAGCATGACCCACCTGTTGACTGTGTCTCTTAATTGCCTCTCTGCCAGACAAGACATCTGGATAAGGAGGTTGGAACAGAAAAAAAGGGGAGCCTGAGTATTTAGGAAACTCAACCACATATGGGGAAGTTTCAAAATATTTAGAGTCAGTGCCCTGGGGGATGTCAGGGAAGGCTCTGAAGTTCTACATGAGGTGACAGAAACTAAAACCTATCATAATTTGAACATTAACATAAAATGAGCCTCTGTTTACCTGTAGGCTGGTAAGTCCTGGCATGTTTGGCTTTCATTACTGGTTTCCGAAGAAATAATGAATTATATTAGAATTCTTATCTATATAAAATTGATCTAATTATTAAGAAAATTTACAAAACTTTTTCTGTTAATGAAACCTCAGTGTAATTTTGTGGAAAGAATATTTTCTTTTATGTCATATATTTCCCAAATGTTAGTAAACAGGAATATATCAACAAACGATGTGCTATAAAATCATGCAAAGAAAACGATAAGAAAATGTGTGCATGGAAATGCTGTAGAAGAGAAAAGAAATACTTGTCAAGTATTTTTAAAATATAAACAAACGAATCATATAAGTATGTGTAACATAATCACTTCACAATCCAGAGCATGTTTAATTTGTTTTTTGTAAAACCTATTTGGATTTGTAAATAAATTAGAATCATCACGTCATGAATCAGATTAGGAAAATGAAAACAAATCAGTTAAATAGATGTTTCAGTAGAATTTAAAGCTTTAAAGAAAGTAGCAAAGATTATTTGAAGATAGCTCAACTTCTGTATTAGTACAGGATAGTGCGTTTTGCAAATCCCTAATCCTATAATATGCTCCATGAAAATGGGATTCGGGAAGAAATAACTTTAGAAAGGCGTTAGCTATGAAAAATCCTGCAATAAAGAAACCTCTCTAACGTTTTTAACTCACTGTTTGCCAAACTTAATTAATGTCATTAATCTGTACAGTGAAAAAGCTCTCTCATGAATTTGAATAGCAGTGCTTTTCTGTGCAAAGTGTGGACCAGCAGCATTAGAATCACCTGAGACCTTGTTAGAAATACAAAGTTTATCACCTTGAAAAACTGAATAAGAATTTGAATTTTACAAGATCCGTAAGTGATTCACAAGCACATTGAAGTGAGAAGTAATAGTACAGATCACTGGTTCTCAAACATGGCTGAACATTAGTATAAAGTAGAAATCTTTTTCTAATATCAATTCTCTGGTGCCACACTAAAAAACCTGAGCTGTAAATTTTGGGGGGAGGAATCTAAGCATTTCGAGGAAAGCTCACTGGGTGATTCTAACTTGCAACCAGATTTGAGAACTGTAGGTAATGAATAACATTACCTCTTAAGAAGCATCATTAAAGAGTCTTTTCTGTTTCGATTAATAGCAACTGCATATTTATAGTAGTTCAAGCCAAAACTCTGGAGTCTATGTTGACTTTTCATCCTTTTTTCACACACCATATTAAATCTATTAGAAATCATAAGCAATGGACTTCCACTTTCAGCCAAGGTGGAGTGTCAGGAACCGGGTTTAACCTCATAACTTATAGAAACCAAACTACAACCCCCCAAAAAAGGACCAAAAATATGAAACAGCAGTTTTCAAGACACTAAACATCAAGAAAGTAAGGATAGTAATCCGTGAGAAATGGGAAACAGATGGGGTGAAATCTTACTGACTTGAGGGTATTTCTAGGCCCCAGCTCAGGGAGTCAAACTCTTTTGTTGTTGTCGTTATTGAGATACAATTAACATATAACAGTACAGTTGAGCTTAGAACCACATGGGTTTGAACTGTGCAGGTCCATTTATGGGGAGATTTTTTTCAGCAGTGAATATTGCAGTACTACATGATCCAAGACTGGTTGAATCCCCAGGTGTGGAACTGTGGATATGGAGGTCTGACTAGAAGTTACACTCAGATTTTCAACTTTGAAGAGGGTAGGTGCTTCTAGTCCATTTATTTTTTTGCTGTAGACTGTCTATTAGTTTCAGGGGTGCAATGTAAAGATTTGATATTTATACATATTGATAAATGAGCACCGAAATAACTCCATCACCTGACATGGTTACAACGTTTTTTCTTGTGATAAGGACTTTTAAGATCTAGTCTCTTAACAACTTCCAAATATGCAAAACAGTATTATTAACTGGTCATCATTTTTTACACTGCATTCTCAGGACTTATTTTATAACTGGAACTTGGTACCTTTGATCCACTTTCACCCATTTCACCTACCCACACCCACACCCTGCCTCTGGAGAGCACCAATCTCTTCTCTGTATCTATGAGTTCTGGTTTGTTTGTTTTTTAGATTCTACTTATAATTGAAGTCATATAGCATCTGTTTTTCTCTGACTTGTTCACAATCTTGTATTGAGTTTTCTAAAATTTTGATCACCCTTTGGTTAATTTTCATTCACATATCAACCTTTCGCAAAACAGGTTCTGGTTCCATTATAAATCTCAACTCACTTCCAAGTAACTAAATCCATCAGGAATTTTTTTTTCTTGTACTTGACTCTGGAAGCTTTCCACACTTTTGAGTGTTTCTCTTTCTTTAAACTGTCTTCCCTTGGCTTTCTTGATATCAAATACTCCTATTTTTTTCTTTTTCCTCATAAGTTCTTCCCTTTGAAGGCTCATTTAGTATAACTAAAATTTGCGTCCAGCCATTCAAACTAGTGACCCTTACTTTTATCAATGACTTCAGTTCTACTTATACAGAGATGATCGTCTCATGTGTATCTCCAACCTAGTCTTCTTTGTTAAAATTTCATATTTGCTTTCAGATATTTCAAATTTAATGTGCTCATAACTGAAAATAAACTGTCATTTCTAAACATGATTTTATAATGTGTTCATCTTTTTCATGAATGTGAACCCACATGCATTCACTTAAGAAACAGGGAAGAGATATGGGAACATGTCTATGTATAACTGATTCACTTTGTTATAAAGCAGAAACTAACACACCATTGTAAAGCAATTATACCCCAATAAAGATGTTAAAAAAAAAGAAGAAAGAAACATATAACTTGAGGGAGGGGATATATGTAGACAGATAGCTGATTCACTTTGTTGTAGAGCAGAAACTAACACAACATTGTAAAGCAACTCTACTCCATAAGTAAATAAATAAATAACAACAACAACAAAAGAAATATATAACCTACAAATTATGCTTGATGCATCCCTCTTCTTCAAATCCTACATCAAACATTTCTGTTGCTTTTACTTCCTAATTATATCACAAAGTGATCCTCAAGAAGGGATTCTTGAGGAAAAGAGAAGTGAGACATTATTTTATTACATCTAGACGACACTACAGGAGTTCAAAGTGTTATCACTTAGTGTCAATTTTCAAATTTGAAATTATGACATGACTAGTCTCAAATTCAAATTTCTCTCTCTACAGAGTCTATGCTCTTAACCTCTAAATAAATAGAGCCTTATTCTTCGGTAAATATTGAATTTTCCAAAAAAAGTATTATTCATATCTGAATTTCCCACAGCATTTTACACATTGGCTTGCTCAGCAAGTGCTAAATATGTAATTATTGTTTGAAGCTAGTATAACTAACAGGATTAGGCCCCAAAATAGATTAGTCTAGTTTAATATTGTTTAAACCAGATCCTACTTTTAAAAAACTGCTGTTATGCTTTCTTAAATTGGAATATGCTATCTACATCTATGTATTTGATGGAGCAATCATTTCTATTAATATTTTTGCTGTTTTCAGTGATGTTTGACAAAATTAGTACAAGAATTATCAGCCTTGATGTGATTAAAAAATATTAACTTTAAAACATATTTATCAGACTTGTTTCTAGAAACTTGATTTTCAGAAAGTGGACACACTCTAATATTTTAAAATATTATTCAACTTTAATATTTTTTCTAAAATTTGTCTCTCTTCAAACTGACCAAAGTGTCTTTAACAAAATTACATCTAGAATAAATAGAATTGTTGGAATTTATAAGTATTATATTTCTAAACCTGCATAGGTGAGCACTTCCTCAATTAGATTAAGGATACAGTGCTAATTTTCTAGGGGAAAAATGCAGTAATTAGGAAATGGAAAAATGCAGAAATTGGAAAAATGCAGCAAATTAGGTCAGCGGTAATTGTCAAACTAAGATTAATGATCTCAAGCCAATCTCAGTCTGCAATATATATGTAAACATAGATAACAGCAAATTAGGTCAGTCTCTTCATGTAAATGATCTTCGTGTTCATCTCTTAATTAGAAGTACTAGTCAGTGAACCAGTTGTGGTAATTCTTATGCTGCTGATGCTAAAAGAAAAACTTGAAGACTAATAGATTCCCTGATTTTTGTGTTACCTGGTTATAGGTCCTCTTCCCTGGCCACTGGTATCCACCTGGTAACGTTGCTACCAAAGTTAACTAAATTACATGCCTCTCAGGAATGTGCTTTAGTTTGACTATTCTTTCACCCTGAAAAACTGACTTTAAAGAGTTTGAATGACAAGGTGACCTCTCCAGCCTATGGATATATCCCAGGGTGATAAAAAGGAGAAAATTGTTTTTTGTTGTGTTTTACAACAGTGTCTTTTTCTTTTTATAAATTTATTTATTTATTTTTAGTTGCGTTAGGTCTTTGTTGCCGCGTGTAGGCTTTCTCTAGTTGCGGTGAGCAGGGGCTACTCTTCATTATGGTGCACAGCATTCTCATTGCGGTGGCTTCTCTTGTTGCGGAGCATGGGCTCTAAGCACACGGGCTTCGGTAGTTGTGGCTCACGGGCTCTACAGCGCAGGCTCAGTAGTTGTGGCACATGGGTTTAGTTGCTCTGCGGCATGTGGAATCTTCCCGGACCAGGGCTCGAGCCCGTGTCCCCTGCATTGGCAGGCGGATTCTTAACCACTGTGTCGCCAGGGAAGCCCAACAGTGTCTTTTTCAAAGGAAAACTTGAGCTTTGATCTTTTTAGGTCCTGCTGCTGTTCATAATCAGGGACACAATGTCATAGATCTTCAGTGTTTGAATTCAGAAATTCCTCTGTGGCAGGAGTAAAAATCCGTGAGAGGCCAATCACTGAATTTTTTTAGGCATGGAAGACATAAAACCATCTCTTTATATTGAGTATTCTCAATTTATATCATACACAATGTATTCTTAAAGTATTGAACATAAATAACATATTAAATGTGATTTAAAGGAGAGAATTGCGTGGCATACTCATTAAGTCATCCTGCAGGTCTCTGAAGAAGTTCTAAATTGTGAAGTGCCATAACTAGTGGGCCAGTTTTCATTTTAACCAAGCATGACATGAAATAAACGTGCAAATGGCAAGCAGAAAGCTGTTAATTTGTGTGAGAAGTTAAAATGAAGAAAACAAGAGGATAAAAGCAGTTACTTTGTGCTATTGCAGCATAGAATCCACAACTCACATCCTGCGGGGAGTGACAAACCAGTCATTTAATGCTATGTCAACACATGTATCTTGTCTTTCATTAGTAAACTCTCCTGCTGGTTTGCACACTGTCAGAAGTAGATCTCCTACTGACATTCATAGAGGTGTGGAAACTGGGATGGTTTAATAATTCTGTTTTGTTTAACTTTCTTCCTTATCCTATTTGAAGCCAATTTTTCCCTTTGCTTTTAGAACAAGTACATATTAGCTTCACTTATGAAGTAAAAGTTAAAAATGTTTATGATTCAAATGACCTACTTTCCTCTTAATTCCTTAGAGGACTTTGAATATCCTAGCCAAGTGAGGATTACATCTGCCTGTAAATTACCCATGCTTTCTCTCTGCACACAGTCTGCCCACATCATCTGTGAATAAATAACCATAAAAATTAAATGGAGAGGAAAGACAGCATCCATCTCTCTTTCTTTCTGAAAAGTGTTCTATAGAGATGTTGGTTAATGACCTAAGCAGTATTATAGATCCAAAGTGTTTTTTACTCCTCCAGCCCACTTCTGTTCCGACAAACCTGTTCAATTTAACTCATCTGTTTCTAAATAACATTGTTCATAGGCTGTGGATAAGCAAATAAATATTTAAATAACTGTATAAAATTCATGCAAAACGATCATATAAAAGTCTAGGAAATGCAACGATAACTAGATTAAGAATTTTTACATATAATTTCTTCAGATATTTCCCAAGGGCAGTCAAGAGTCAGGGAGTTTCCATTTCAACTAACAATGCTATATTTAAGAAATGTTATTTGTAAAATTAATGTCTGGGATTATTTTGCAATAATATAAATCATTCTGACTTTTCTTTTACACTAAGATGCAAAATGCTTAACTGTTGTTGTAAGGCTATTTCGTATTGTAAGTAACAGTGTCCATGAGCTAAATATTTAAATGACTACTTCACTCAAATGTATTATCTTCATTGAAACTGATAATCCATCTTCTAATGAAATCGTTTTTATTTAAACTACTTTGTTGCTTTCTTGGAATTACCTCAAAAATCTATAATTCTTTTTAAAAGAGAATTTAGATTTGGTTGGTTGGTTGGTTGGTTTTAGAAATGATCAATTACAAGTGACATAGCTTAGTAAAAGACTTTCAAGTGAAATCAAGGACTGTCACAGTAATTTTAAATGTTTAGGGGCTTTGGAGTCAGAATGTGAGCAAATTCTAAAAGAGGAATATCAAAATGTTTGGAGAATTGACTGCATTGTTGAAATATATATGTAACCATCGATAGTGATTGATTTGAAGTTCAGCAGGTATTTAAGAACATAAAATTTTGTACATTTGTTCAAAAATAATCTTAAATATGTTTTTCATATCACAGTATTTTTTTTTTTTTTTTTACACGGGCCTCTCATTGTTGGGGCCTCCCCCGTTGCGGAGCACAGGCTCTGGACACACAGGCTCAGGGGCCATGACTCACGGGCCCAGCCGCTCCGCGGCATGTGGGATCTTCCCGGACCGGGACACGAACCCGTGTGCCCTGCATCGGCAGGCGGACTCTCAACCACTGCGCCACCAGGGAAGCCCCATATCACAGTATTTTAATTCAGGAGTTTTTAGCATTTCATGTTTAATAGAGGGGTTTATGCTTTTGGAGAGCTGTAAGCAACCACCCCATCCCAAATTACAAAACACAAACAACTTTTACTTGAATATTAAGTAGCTAGAAGTAAAATGTTAATTAATGCTTGGCTTTAATATATTGGGAACTATTTTTTTAAATCTATGATTCTAAAATAGTAAACATTTTATAAAATTTTCTTTTTTCTAACACTTCTAATTATTTTACTTATTTTGAACAAAATACTTATCATAAGACATTAAAGTTTTTGTAAAAATGCTTTAATTGATAAAAACGTGTTGTTTTATTTATTTTATTTTGTTGATAAAATATTAAAGAAGAAAGCAAGTTATTTAAAATACTAAAATTTAAAGGAAACTATAATTTCAGTTAACTGGAGGGAAGACACATTTTTAAAATTTATTTATTTATTAACATCTTTATTGGAGAATAATTGCTTTACAATGGTGTGTTAGTTTCTGCTTTATAACAAAGTGAATCAGCTATACATGTACATATATCCCCATATCTCCTCCCTCTTGCTGGAGGGAAGACACTTTTTGATATACATGGAATTACAAACTTTTAAAGAAGAAACATTTCACTTTAAATAAACATTTACTTTATAACATTAGCACCATCAGCTTGTTCAAGAAGACATGCGTAGTCAGTTCACAGCTATTACTAATTCTGATTTACTGGAATTTGACTATAAGATTTGCATGATAAAAAGAAGTTCAGATCTCTAAAACTTTTTAAAAAATTAAAAATGGGAGAAAATACTTTATATAATTCAGGAAAACACACAATTATAAAAGACTGAGAAATGTTAACTTCAAAAGAAGTTTCCAAAGCTTCTAAGATTTTGTCCAGTGTAGCATATTTCTGTTACAGTGCTATATTTGTAAATAACTGCCTTAAGCTGTAAGGAAATTATAAATATCTCAAACTATTATTTATGAAATGTACTTTATATCATTTCTATCCTTGAGATAATATAATATTTTACCTGTAGGACTTAATATATGTGAGAATATTCACTTCTAAAGCACCACCAGTTTTGTCATTAGTTCTTATCAACACTGAGTCTGTAAAAATGCATTTTAACAAATTTAATCACTGCTTTTTTTCACATTCTTCTTTTACAGAAACATACAGTTTTTAGGAGTTTTTTGTTCATTTGTTTAGTTTGTTTTTCTGCCTGTTTCTTTTTTATCATGGGAAGTTTGTGGTTTTATCTTTTCCTTCTGTCTGAGATTATTTAAATTGATTTTTGATTTCCCATGAGAAATATGGTGTATAAAATCATGATGGTAAAGTTTTAAGGTGATCACGTTTCCTCAGCAAGAAGTAATACAACTGTGTGACTGTGCGTGTGTGTTTATTGATTTCATCCCCTAAAATACTAGGAAGTATCAGATACCTTAAAAAAATTGCCATCAGAAGGTCTGTCAAAATATACACAAGGACATTTTGTAGAGGACCACAACTCAATTTTTTCACTTAATATATCTGGTTTTGGTTGATGAGAAGATGTCTATAACAGAGCATTAACAAACACTGTAATTTGCTGGGATCAGCCAGGACTGTAGCTTTGAGATTGAAAGTCATCTTAAATAATGCTATCAGGTTTCCAAACCTCATTAGACTTAACCCATTTAGGTGCCACTGACTTCTCGGAATCACTAATAGAGCCCTAATCAGAAAACCACAGAGCAGCCAGGCTTCTGCTATCAGAAACCTCAGTACAGATTTCTGTATTAATATTTCAGAAGATTTCTAGGAACACATACTCCCTGATGAGCACTACAACCAGTGCAGACACAGCTACAGTCAGTCAAGCCCACCAGAGTGACTGGCAGCTCACCGTCTGTCTCTGGACCTGGCGAACAGAGAAAGAAAAGGCAGAGGAAAATGAAATGAACACCTCCATTTGATTTATGATTGATAAATTCCTATAATTGGAGAGTCAGGTAACCAGTAAATAGAATAACATACAGTTACAGGAAAATGCCAATTTTATCCTGTATGAAGGCATAGAATTTTGAATACAATACTGTTAATTTTTCCAGGAAAAGCAATTTTTTTTTTTTTTTTTTTTTGCGGTACGCGGGCCTCTCACTGTTGTGGCCTCTCCCGATGCGGAGCACAGGCTCAGGATGCGCAGGCTCAGCGGCCATGGCTCACGGGCCCAGCCGCTCTGCGGCACGTGGGATCCTCCCGGACCGGGGCACAAACCCGTGTCCCCTGCATCAGCAGGCGGACTCTCGACCACTGCGCCACCAGGGAAGCCCCGGGAGAAGCAATTTAGTTTTCTCTAATGTTCTTCAAAATATTTTATCTAATTTTCACAATGTATTGGTCAAAATAAAGTCTAAGAGTTATTCAACAAAGCAGTGCAATTAAAAATTTCTTTTAACTTAGAGAAAAATCAATTTAGTAATGAAAACACATGTGGATTTTTAGTGATTTTTTAGAGATGTATACAATGGAGAGAAATATAATTTTTTTATAACATCTTTATTGGAGTATAATTGCTTTACAATGTTTTGTTAGTTTCTGCTGTATAACAAAGTCAGTCGGCTACACATATACATATATCCCCATATCCCCTCCCTCTTGAGTCTCCCTCCCACCCTCCCTATCCCACCCCTCTAGGTGGTCATAAAGCACTCAGCTGATCTCCCTGTGCTATGCAGCTGCTTCCTACTAGCTATCTATTTAACATTTGGTACTGTGTATATGTCAGTGCTACTCTCTCACTTCGTCCAGGCTTACACTTCCCCCTCCCCGTGTCCTCAAGTCCATTCTCTACGTCTGCGTCTTTATTCCTGTCCTGGACCTATGTTCATCAAAACAATTTTTTTTTTTTTTTTTACTTTCCATATATATGTGTTAGCATACAGTATTTGTTTTTCTCTTTCTGAATTAATTTACTCTGTATGACGGACTCTAGGTCCATTCACCTCACTACAAATAACTCAATTTCGTTTCTTTTTATGGCTGAGTAATATTCCATTGTATATATGTGCCACATCTTCTTTATCCATTCATCTGTCAATGGACACTTAGGTTGCTTCCATGTCCTGGCTATTGTAAATAGAGCTGCAGTGAACATTTTGATACATGACTCTTTCTGAATTATGGTTGTCTCAGGGTATATGCCCAGTAGTGGGATTGCTGGGTCATATGGTAGTTCTATTTTTAGTTTTTTAAGGAACCTCCATACTCTACTCCATAGTGGCTGTATCAACTTACATTCCCACAAAGAGTATAAGAGGGTTCCCTTTTTTCCACACCTTCTCCAACATTTATTGTTTGTAGTTTTTTTGTTTTAACATCTTTATCGGAGAATAATTGCTTTACTATGGTGTGTTATTTTCTGCTCTATAACAAAACAAATCAGGTATACATATATATATATATATATATATATATATATATATCTATGTCTCTTGCCTCTTGTGTCTCCCTCCCTCCCACCCTCCCTAACCCACCCCTCTAGGTGGTCACAAAGCACCGAGTTGATCTCCCTGTGCTATGCGGCTGCTTCCCACTAGCGATCTATTTTACATTCGGTAGTATAGGCAAGTCCATGCCACTCTCTCACTTTGTCTCAACTTACCCTTCCCCCTCCCTGTGTCCTCAAGTCCATTCTTTAGTAGGTCTGCATCTTTAGTCCCATCCTGCCTCTAGGTTCTTCATAACCTTTTTTTTAGATTCCATATATATGTATTAGCATATGGTATTTTTATTCTCTTTCTGCTTACTTCACTCTGTATGACAAACACTAGGTCCATCCACCTCACTGAGAATAACTCAACTTCATTTCTTTTTATGGCTGAGTAATATTCCATTGTATGTATGTGCCACATCTTTTTTATCCATTCATCTGTTGATGGACACTTAGGTTGCTTCCATGTCCTGGCTATTGTAAATAGAGCTGCAATGAACATTATGGTACATGGCTGTTTTTGAATTATGGTTTTCTCAGGGAACATGCACAATAGTAGGATTGCTGGGTCGTATGGTAGTTCTATTTTTAGTTTTTTAAGAAACCTCCATAGTGTTCTCCAGAGTGGCTGTATCAATTTACATTCCCACCAACAGTGCAAGAGGGTTCCCTTTTCTCCACACCCTCTCCAGCATTTATTTTTTGTAGATTTTTTGATGATAGCTGTTCTGACTAGTGTGAGATGATATCTCATTGTAGTTTTGATTTGCATTTCTCTAATGATTAATGATGTTGAGCATTCTCTCATGTGTCTGTTGGCAATCTGTATATCTTCTTTGGAGAAATGTCTTTTTAGGTCTTCTGTCCATTTTTGGATTGGGTTGTTTGTTTTTTTGATATTGAGCTGCATGAACTGCTTGTAAATTTTGGAGATTAATCCTTTGTCGGTTGCTTTGTTTGCAAATATTTTCTCCCATTCTGAGGGTTGTCGTTTTGTCTTGTTTATGGTTTCCCTTGCTGTGCAAAACCTTTTAAGCTTCATTTGGTCCCATTTGTTTATTTTTGTTTTTATTTCCATTTCTCTAGGAGGTGGGTCAGAAAGGATCTTGCTGTGATTTATGTCATAGAGAGTTCTGCCTATGTTTTCCTCTAAGAGTTTTATAATGTCTGGCCTTACATTTAGGTCTTTAATCCATGTTGAGTTTATTTTTGTGTAAGGTATTAGGAAGCATTTTAATATCATTCTTTTACATGTAGCTATCCAGTTTTCCCAGCACCACTTATTGAAGAGGCTGAATTGTCTCCCTTGTATATTCTTGTCTCTTTTATCAAAGATAAGGTGACCATATGTGCATGGGTTTATATCTGGGCTTTCTACCCTGTTCCATTGATCTATATTTCTGTTCTTGTGCCAGTACCATAATGTCTCAATTACTGTGCTTTGTAGTATAGTCAGAAGTCAGGGAGCCTGATTCCTCCAGTTCCATTTTTCTTTCTCAAATTAGGGAGGTTTTGCTTTTCTAACAATTTGTCTATTTCTTCAAGGTTGTCCATTTTATTGGCATATAGTTGCTTGTAGTAATCTCCCATGATCTGTTGTATTTCTGCAGTGTCAGTTACTTCTCCTTTTTCATTTCTAATTCCATTGATTTTAGTCTTCTCCCTTTTTTTCTTGATAAATCTGGCTAATGGTTTATCAATTTTGTTTATCTTCTCAGAGAACCACCTTTTAGTTTTATTGATCTTTGCTACTGTTTTCTTCATTTCTTTCTGATCTGATCTTTATGATTTCTCTCCTTCTGGTAACTTTGGGTTTTGTTTGTTTTTTTTTTCTTTCTCTAATTACTTTAGCTGAAAGGATTGTTTAAGCTAAGTAGGTTGTTTATTTGAGATGTTTCTTGTTTCTTGAGGTAGGATTGTATTGCTATAAACTTCCCTCTTAGAACTGCTTTTGCTGAATCCCATAGGTTTTGAGTCATTGTGTTTTCACTGTCATTTGTTTCTAGGTATTTTTTGACTTCCTCTTTCATTTTTTCAGTGATCCCTTGGTTATTTAGCGTATTTAGTGCATTGTTAAGCCTCCATGTGTTTGTATTTTTTATGGATTTTTTCCTGTAATTGATATTATTCTCATAGCGTGGAAAATGATTTCAATTTTCTTAAATTTACCAAGGCCTGATTTGTGACCCAAGATATGATCTATCCTGGAGAATGTTCCATGAGCACTTGAGAAGAGGAAAGTGTATTCTGTTGTTTTTGGATGGAATGTCCTATAAATATCAATTAAGTCCATCTTGTCTAATGTATCATTTAAACCTTGTGTTTCCTTATTTATTTTCATTTTGGATGATCTGTCCATTGGTGAAAGTGGGGTGTTAAAGTCCCCTACTATGATTGTGTTACTGTCGATTTCCCCTTTTATGGCTGTTAGCATTTGCCTTGTATATTGAGGTGCTCCTATATTGGGTGCATTAATATTTACAATTGTTATATCTTCTTCTTAGATTGATCCCTTGATGGTTATGTATGAATGAGATCCTTTGCTGGGTAATCTTGGTTGTAGGTTTTTCCCTTTCATCACTTTAAATATGTCCTGCCACTCCCTGCTGGCTTGTAGAATTTTGCTGAAAGTTCAGCTGTTAAACTTATGGGGATTCCCCTGTATGTTATTTGTTGCTATGTGTCTTGGGGTGTTTCTCCTTGGGTTTATCCTGTATTGGACTCTGCGGTTCCTGGATTTGATTGACTATTTCCTTTCCCATGTTAGGGAAGTTTTCAACTGTAATCTCTTCAAATATTTTCTCACACCCTTTCTTTTTCTCTTCTTTTTCTGGGACCCCTATAATTCGTATGTTGGTGCATTTAATGTTGCCCCAGAGGTCTCTCAGACTCTCCTCAATTCTTTTCATTCTTTTGTCTTTATTCTTCTCTGTGGTAGTTATTTCCACTATTTTATATTCCAGGTCACTTATCCGTTCTTCTGCCTCAGTTATTCTGCTATTGATTCCTTTTAGAGAATATTTAATTTCGTTTATTGTGTTGTTCATCATTGTTTGTTTGCTCTTTAGTTCTTCTAGTTCCTTGTTAAATGTTTCTTGTATTTTCTCCATTCTTTTCCCAAGATTTTGGATCATCCTTATTATCATTACTCTGAATTCTTTTTCAGGTAGACTGCCTATTTCCTCTTCATTTGTTTGGTCTGATGGGTTTTTACCTTGCTCCTTCATCTGCTGCATATTTATGTCTTCCTGTTTTGCTTAACTTACTGTGTTTTGGTTCTCCTTTTCACAGGCTGCAGTTTTGTAGTTGCCATTGTTTTTGGTGTCTGCCCCCAGTGGGTAAGGTTTGTTTAGTGGCTTATGTAGGCTTCCTGGTGGAGGGGACTGGTGCCTGTGTTCTGTTGGTTGGGACTGGATTTTTCCTTTCTGGTGGGCAGGGCTGCATCCAGTCATGCGTTTTGCAGTGTCTGTGACCTTATCATGATTTTAGGCAGCCTCTCTGCTAAGGGGTGGGCTTGTGTACCTGTCTTGCTAGTTGTTTGGCGTGGGGCATCCACCACTGGATCTTGCTGGCCATTGAGTGGAGCTTGGCCTTAGTGTTGAGATGAAGATCTCTGGGAGAGCTCTCACTGATTGATATTACATGGGGCCAGGAGGTTGCTGGTGGTCCAATGTCCTGAACTCGGCTCTCCCACCTTGGAGGCTCAGCCCTGACACCAGGTCAGAGCACCAAGACCCTGTCAGACACACAGCCAGGTACTTGGGGATTTTCTTGCCTTTTGGGGAGTCTGAGGTCTTCTGCCAGTGTTCTGTATGAGTTGTTCCACATGTAGATGTATTTTTGATGTATTTGTGGGGAGGAAGGTGATCTCCACGTCTTACTTCTCTGCCATCTTGAAGGTCCTCCAGGATAGACTTTCTATTTTCTATGATTGTGGAGGCTTGGTGAATCTAAAATCTGATTTAGTAGACCTGCAGGCCAGAGACCCTGGGAAGAGTTGCAGCCCAAATGAAAGCTGCTGGCAGAATCCCCGAGAAATATGATTTCTTTGATGATAAACAGTGACCAAAGTTCAATGAAATGCAGTAAAGCTAAGTTTAAAAAATAGAAACATAATAGTAAATGAAACTTTAAAGAATGCTTGAATAAATAATTTACTATAAATAATAAGAATTATGTACAAAATTGATCTGTTTGTGTATTGATGTGAAAGATGTGATAATATTTAAATTTACTTTCTACACACTGACACATATTTACAGGTGCCCCAGAGAGAAAGTATTTACAGAAACTCCTAACAAGCTAGGGTTCCTTAAGTTTAAATTAAACAAAAGGTTTAAAAATGAAATAGCACTAAAACAACAAAAAAAAGATATGCTTTTTAAACTTTTAAACTAAAATTTTAATACTTAGCATATTATCTAAAGTGATTGACTAAGGCATTGAATGGCTAGCAGAATTTGTTCTTTTTTATTTTCATTTTTCTTTAAACAAATTATTATGATAAGTATATTTTCCATGCTGTATGAATTTGAATATGGTATTTTCCTTGATTTATGTAATTAGAAACGGAAAGCATTTAAAACATCTATCACATTATATGACCAGAGTCCTTTGTTGCTTGAATAATATGTATAATTTAGTTTTTTTTAACTGCCTGACAGCACATAGCCCCTATCATGAGTGAAATTCTTTTCTAGTACCAGCTCTTCAATGAGCTCTATGGGTAGCACTGACAAGTCGGTAAGCTTCTCACCTTTAGTGTGAACTTATATATGTGATCCCTCACAATCCTACTGTTGCATGACTACAACAAAATCTTACAAGTGCAGACACATGCACATTAATATAAATATTTTCTACTGTCACCCAAATCTATCTGTATATAATTCATATAAAGCTTCCTAGACATTTTATGTAAAATACCATGTTTTATATAGGAATGTGAACACACCCGCATTCATTGTCAGTTCTGATTTTATTTTATTTTATTTTATTTCATTGTGGTAAGAACAGCTATGGAGATCTATCCTCTTAGCAACTTTTAAGTGTACAACACATTATTGTTGACTATAGGTACAGCGTTGTAGAGCAGGTCTCTAGAGCTTATTCATCTTGCTTAACTGAAATGTTGTGCTTTCTGATTAATAACTCCCCTTTTTCTACTAATCCCTGCACCCTGTATTTGCTATTTTGATCATTGATTTTCTGAATCTGAGTATTTCAGATACCTCATTTAAGTGGGATCATGCAGTATTTTCTATGTCTAGTTTATTTCACTGAGCATAGTATCCTCCAGGTCCATCCATGCTGTCATATGTTGTCCAAGTTCTTTCTTTTTTAAAGCTAAATAGTATTCCATTGTATGTGCATACATTATCCATTCACATGTTGTTTAGGTTGTTTCCACACCTTGGCTATTACGAAGAGTGCTGCAATGAACATGGGAGTACTAATATCTCTGAGATTCTGATTTCAATTCTTTTGAATATATACCCAGAAGTGAACTTGCTGATTTTAATATTCTATTTTTAGTGTTTTGAGGAAACTCTATACTGTCTTTCACAGTGGCTGCACCATTTTGCATTCCTAACAAGAGTGTGCAAGGGTTTCAGTTTCTCTACATCCTCACCAACAATTGGTGTCTTTTGTTTTTTGATAAGAGACATCCTGACAGGTGCAAGGTATTTCATTGTGGTTTTGATTTACATTTCCCTGATGATTAGTGATGATAAGTATTATTAAATATAACTGTTGGTAATTTGTATGTCTTCTTTGGAAAAATGTCTATTCAAGTTCTTAGCCTATCTTTAATTTGTTTACTAGTTTTTTGTTATTGAGATGTATGAGTTCCTTATATATTTTGGATGTTAACCCTTTATCAAATATATGCTTTGAAAAATTTTCTCCCATTCCATAGGTTGCCTTTCCAAAATGCTGAATGTTTCCTTTCATGTGCAGAAGCTTTTAAGTTTGATACAATCTCATGTGTTTATTGTTTATTTTTGTTGCCTGTGATTTTGGTGTCATATCCATGAAATCATTGCCAAGACCAGTGTCATGAAGCTATCCCCTATGTTATCTTCTGAGAGCTTTACAGTTTCAGGTCCTACATTTAAGTCTTTAATCCATTTTGAGTTGATTTTTATGTATGGTGTAAAGTAAATGTCCATTTTCATTTTTCTGCATGTGGATTTCCAGTATTCTCAGCACCATTTGTTGAAGATCAATTCACCATATATGCCTGGATTTATTTCTTGGCTCTTTATTCTGTTCCAGTAGTTAATACTCCTACCTCTACATAAGTACCACTCTGTTGAGATTACTGTAACTTTATAATATATTTAGAAATCGGGATGTGTGATGCCTTCATCTTTGTTCTTTTCTCTTAAAACTAGATTTGGCTATTCATGATCTTTTGTGATTCTATATGAATTATAGAATTGTGTTTTTTATATCTGTAAAAATGTCTTGGGAATTTTGGTAAAGATTACACTGAATCTATAGATTACTTTGGGTAATACACACATTTAAAAAATATTATCCTTCCAATCCATGAAAACAAAATGTCTTTCATTTGTTTGTCTTGTTAAATTTCTTTCATTGATGTTGTGTAGCTTTCAATGCATATATATTTCACCTCCAAAAAGTTGAAGAAGAAGAAACACTCCAAAACTCATTTTATAAGGCCAACATTAACTCTGACACCAAAACCAGACAAAGACGCCACAAGAAAAGAAAACTATAACACATAAATTTAAATTCTACTCAAAAATTTAACCGGATAATCCTAAAAGAAGTGGGGTGAAATAAATTACTTCTAATGCTTACTGAATAATCTTCACTGTTTCCCCATAATTATATGTATCAAATACGTTCTTCAGTGGTAATGTGCTGTCAATGCAACTCTTCAAAATATAGCTATAGATGCAGACATGGTCAAATTAAGACATATCTCTTATTTTTAGATTTGGTGCTTACTATGATAGAAGACAATACAGAATCTGCCTCATATATCAATTGCATGTGTAGCAGAAAAGAGTACATGGGTCTAACTTTGGATACTTCAAAGTTAGAGCACTTCACTGAGTGAATGAGAACGATGTGAAATGATCAGTAAGGAAAAAAAGATGCTCTAGAAAAGGTGTACCTGGAACTTTATATTGTAGCTTCTGGGTGCAGCATTTTCAGTGAGAAAAGACTGAAATTTCTCAGAGAAACAAATGTATGAATTCAGCCTACAAATTTTGCAATCTAATCTCTCGATTTTAGTTTTTTGAAATGAGCAGAAACATCTTTGGCAGTATTTTAGAAAACGACTCTATTTTAAAACAATTTAAACAGTATATATCACATATTCAAATACCAGATATTACAATGATAGACCACCAAATTCCTGTTAATGTAGATGTTTAGCAGTTTAATATTTTCATGACAATAACCTTTATTTTTAATATGTACCTCATTATCTTTCTATATCTCTCAAACCAAGTTAATTGCTATTGTTCAAGACTGTTTTCTTTCCTTTAGAAAATGCATCTTTAAAATATTTATGTTTGCCTTACTTTCCACAACAGATGTTCTAGAGAGAAGTTGTGAAAAAATGTAATCCTGTTTTGCCATAAAATTACATTATAATTATAGAAGTGTGTTACCTTCATTTCTGCTATATCTTCAGTTAACAACACTTCCTAGCATTTTGTGTGCATTTTCTTTTACTACAGTCAGATAATCAAGTAGTTTATGATCTGAGCTACACGTTCTTAAATCTGTCTGAATAATCAAGTAGTTTATGATCTGAGCTACATGTTCTTAAATCTGTCTGAATGGTTACCTGGAGGTGCTTTGAAAAATTACTGATAACAAGTCTCCAGCTCTAGTGATTTTGATTTACTTTTTGAGTAAAACTCAAGCATCTGTGTATATTAAATGCTTTCCAGTTCTTTCCAATCTTCAAATGAGATCTAAAACAATTAAAGAAACATAAATATAACTAAATATTATGGTTTTTGATTCATAAATCAAAATTACTTGGAAGCAGATGACTAATAACAATATTTTTATGTTAAGTATAGTTTTCTTCCTTCCTTCCTTCCTTCCTTCCTTCCTTCCTTCCCTCCTTCTTTTTTTCTTTCCGAAATGATTTTAGACTTACTGAAGTTGTAAAAAATGACTTCCCACATTCCTTTCACCTAGCTTCCAGTAATGTTAACATCTTGTACAACCACAGCACAATGATCAAACCTAAGAAGTTAGCATTGGTACGGTACTCTTAGCCAAGGTTCAGATTTTATGTTTTTCCATTAATATCCTTTTTCTATTCGAGGATCCAATCACAGATCCCACATTGCAATTAGTTATTATATTTCCTTCGTCTTCTCCATTTGTGTCAATTCTCCAGTCTTTCCTTATTTTTCATGACCTTGCTATTTTAGAATAGTTCTGATCAGCTATTGGTAGAATGTTTCTCAACTTTGCTTTGTCTAATGTTTCCTCATGATTATACTGAGGTTACATGTATTTTTGGAAGGAACCACAGAAATGATGTTGTCCCTTGTCCTATCTTCAGTGTAGCATATTGGGGTGGCAGCGGGAGGGGGACTGGTTCATATAATGTGACTATGTCTTTGAATTACTGATATAACCTTGATCTTTTTGTTAAGGTGGCATCATCTAGGTTTCTCCAGTTTAAGTTATAATTATTTTTCCCTTCATAATTAATAAACATCTTGGTTGAGATACTTTCAGTATATGCAGATGTCCAATTTCTTTCAAACTTACACCCACAAAATTTCCATCCATTGAAATGTTAGAGGGAACATAGTCTACAAGACTACCCTCACTTCTGGTACCAATTGCAAGTTTGGGGGCCCCCAAGATTATCCTCAGGTTTGATAATTTGCTAGAAGCACTCACAGAACTCACTGAAAGCTGTTACTCTCATAGTTACAGTTTATTACATTAAAAAGTAAAGATTAAAATCAGTCAGAAAAGAAGTGCATAGAGCAGAGTACAGGAGTTTCAAAGCACTGAGCTTCCATTTGTCTGATCATTATAGAGTCACGGACAGCTTTAGTTTCCTGCATCCATGTGTGACAATACACATGGACCATTGCCCACCAGGGAAACTCACCTGCACATTGTATCTGGGGTCATTATTGTGGCTCAATCATGTAACACTGCCTGGGAACCTGAATGGATTGCCTTAGTTTCCAGCCTCTCCAGAGGTCAAGCTGATAGGAAGTGACCCCAAATCCCCCCTCTAAATCATATTGTTAGACTCTCTGGTTTGACTAGCCCCCACTCTAAGTCATTTTGTTAGACTATCTGTCATGAATCAAGGCTCCTGGGCAAACAAAGACTTTCCTGTCAGGCACAAAGTCTTAGAGATTACCTCCCAGAAGCTGAGGGCAATGACCAGACCTCTCTGGACAAGGTTAAATTCTCCACTACACATCCCTTTTTGAACCCAACCCCTGTAATTAAACAATCTATTTTTTTTTTTCTCTTCCTGTATTTCTTTTCTACAAATGGCCAGGTACTATATATTTTCTTAAATCTTATTTCTTACATGAACAGTAGCATAAAAGGGCTACAAAAGGATTGCTTGCCAATCTGAACAGCAGTAATGCAGGGGCAAAAAGCTCCAACACACACAGTAATTCTGAAAATCATTCTGTATCATTTCATAGAAATCTTTCTCATTCTAGCTTTTATTGCTGCAAAGTTCTTCATTGTATGAATGTACTGCAGTCTATTGTTTATAACTGGGAAATATTGCAAACAACCTATGTGTCCCTACATAGAGGAGCAGTTGAATGAATTATGGTACATAATAAACGTATGTATCTGTATATTGGTATTCTTGGTGTTAAATCTTCCGAGTTGACCTCTGGAAGTGGGGTTTTGGGGGTAAAAATGTAAATGTATATGCAGGTTGCATTTTGTTCGGTATTGTCAAACTACAGGATGAAAAATTACAGGAAGCTCCAGAAACTACAAGATAACAATATAGAATATAGAACTTAACACAACTATGAAGATTAGTTGAGTGTGGACAGGGTAGGAAAAGACACTTCAGGATATGCCAAAAGCAATGGAATTCAGAGACTTCGGGTGATATGGTAGAGAAGAAAATTAAGGTACTTGAGAAAAGGAATTAGGTGCAGATTAAGAAGGCTGTTAAGATCATATAGGAAATGAGCTTTAGAAGCAAGGAATGAGGATCCAATCTCAATGAACAGTGTGAAGAAATAGAATGTGCAACCGTAGAAGGATTATGAATGGATGTCAAGAGAGACTTCCTCTTCAGGGGAAGTTAGGCCAAGAAGTAAGGAGTTGAGACATAGTTTTAAAATGAGAGAAAAATACAAGTGTCCAGGAAGACTAAGATTCTAAAACTGGGAGAGAAAATGAAATACTGGTTAGAAACAAGAGAAAAAAAGAAACGTCCATTTTGAATTGAGTTAAAAAATACAGTGCAGAGACAGCAGCATCATAGATACCTAAAGGTTGAATGTATTCTTAGGAGTTATTTAGTTATTCATCTTCATTTTTCAAAAGTGAGACCCAGAAATGTGCATGAACCTGAAGGTTGAAGTTTAAGTTGCTCTAGGTTGCAGATACAAAAACTAACAAGCCATGGGCCAGGCAAGACATTAACATGCATCTATATTAATATTGTGCCATAATTATTAACTGGATCTATTACTTAGATATATTTACTTATGCAGAAATAGTATTTGAAGTAAATTACAAGACAAATGTCATTATTTTAGTGAATCAATTACTATTACTTAGAGCTATGAATTCATCCCTGTTTACTGAACTATTACCCTTTTTCATTTTCAGTAAAACTAGATGTCTGTGGACATACCAGGACCACAGCTTCAGGAATTTATAGAGTCCCTATGGTCACTTGTTTTCTACCAATAATTATAAAGCAACGAAAGCCACTGGAAGTATTTCATTTACAATTTTCTCACTAAAAGCAACAACCTCTGGGGATTTTTCCTTCTAGAAATATGGAGCATATTGTATGATATGCCACACGAATTTGGGGTGTAAAAATTAAAATTAAAAAAAATTTTTTTGCTAAACCAAGGCAAGATTCCAAAACGTGACAAAGCCAGCCCAGCTGCTCCCTTTTCAGATTTCTACAGTTTTAGGGAACAGCTCTACCTTATGACACATTTTTTTTTCCTGCGAGTAGGTACCTGAACATAGAGTAACATTTGGAAATTTGCCTCTTCCTTCTCCTTATTCTCTTTCTTGCATAGAGTATGTATTTCTCTTTGCATCATCAAGTGTGGGAGAAATCAGGTCTAGAGTTATCACTTTATCAGCTGGTTATGTCTGTTTAAGTCAGGATGGCGCTATAAGAAATTTCACTTAGTACTAGTGTGACTATTAACATCAGAGGAAGTAGATTCCATACAAGGAGTATTATCGTAGGGGGTAAAGAAGGAAATTTCCTAATGATGAAACATTAGGGGCATTGTTAGGCAGCTCACCACAGTTCTCCCACTCCTTCAACAAAGTGTTTGGTTTCATACACATGTGCATGACTTTTGAGGACCAAGAAATGAAGAACTAGCCTTACCAGGCCTAGAGTATGTGACACAGGCCACCTGTGTCATTAGCAAGCAGATTTAGAGACTAAGGACATTCTTTGGCTAATTGATCCAGGTCTGGGGAAAAGATGACATCTTGCTTTTACTGCCCACTGAGTATTACTGAAAAATCTGGATTTAAATTGCTAGTGCTAGGCCAGGGAGAAAAAAATTAGAATGCCAAATTTGTATTTTTTTATCTCTTATTTTCTTTATTTAGTGTATCTGGAAGTTAATTTTATCGATCTCATCAAAGACACAGCTTTGGTCTAATTTATTTTATCTATTTGTGGGATTTTATTTCATAGATTTCTACTATTAAATTATTATAATAATTAGTAATATATTATACTGTTATAGTAATTGGTAGAAATATATAATAACTAGTATTAATATACTATACTAATTAATAGTAATATACTGTATATAATCATTTCCTTCTTTCAGGCACTTTGTGCTTAGATTCTTTTTCTTTTTTCTAGCTTCTTAAGATAAAAACTTTATAATTGATAAGTAAGTAATAAGTAATTATAAGTAATTTAAAGCTATACACTTTCATCTAAGCACTGCTTTACTGCATCTCATAAATTTTGAGAGTTTTATTAACATTTTCTGATTTTCTTTATGATTTCTTTCCTTGGGTTTTGGGTCTTTTATTTTTCCATGAACCATTTAGGAGTGTGGGGTGTGTGTGTGTTTAATTTCTGAATATTGGGGAGATTACAGATACCTTGGTATTGTTTCATTTCTTTAAATGCATTGGTATTTGCTTTTATATTCCAGTATATGGTCTGCTTTGTTAATGTTTAATGTGCACTTGACAAAGAATGTGCATTCTTTAGTTCTTGGTTATAATATTCAATAAATATCAGGGCAAGGTGGTTTGTATTGTTCAAATTCGTAGATTACTGAGAGAGGGATATTAAAACCTTCACTTGTGACTGAATTTGTCTGTTTCTTCTTTTACTTTCATTAGTCTTTGCTATGTGTAATTTGAAGCTGTTATTAGGTATATATGTGTATTTAGACCATTTTTACCTCCTGATAAATTCACTGTTCAATCATTAGGAAATTCGCTATTTATCCCCTGCAATATTCCTTGAATGAAATCTACTTCATCTGCTATTAATGCTCTTATGCTTCTTGTTTGTATGGTATAAATATTTCTATTTACTTTTAACCTATCTGTGTTTTTACATTTAAAATGTATCTCTTATAGAGAACATAAAGATGAGTATTTTTTTAATCCAGTCTAAAAAGCTCTGCATTTTTAGCCCATTTAGACTTAATACATTTATTTATATGGTATGTTTAAGTTTATCATCTTGCTAATTATTTTCACATCTTTTCATTTATTTTCATTGTTCCTTTTTTTCCTTTTCCCTTAGGTCTTATACCTCTCTTATACCTCTCTTTTTCAATGAGTTCTAAGTTTGTATATATATATATATATATATA